>NC_062522.1:22253266-22553266 GCF_022655615.1 Tachysurus fulvidraco
CCTGCAAAAACCCAAAACACTGCAATAAATCAGGAAAGATATAAACACAAATTTGATAAGAATTATCTGATTATATTTTTAAAGCGACTAGTCCATCTAAGGCATCTAAGGTACAGCATCTAAGGTAACATTTTCATGCAGCACTGTACAAGCAATGGAGATGTGCTTTCACTGGAAAAGCAGAACCCATGGTGGGAAGCAGTGGCTCAACAGTTAAAGACTCCAGCATGGCCAAGCTGCCAAGGCCATTAAACCATATTTAACATTTACATTTCTGGCATTTAGCAGATGACCTTTTCCAGAGCGACTTACATTTTTATCTCATTTTATACAACTGAGCAAGTAATGGTTAAGGGCCTTGCTCATGGGCTCAGTAGTGGCAGCTTGGTGGACCTGCGATTCAAACTCACAACCTTCTGAGCAGTAATCCAACACCTCAACCACCTAGCAACCAAATCCCATTTGTTCCAGTTTTGCTGATGTATAATTGAACCTGTGCGCTGACATGTTTCCTACTGTATATGTGACAAAAGAATGTCACTGCATTGTAATTTGACAGATAAAGGCTTCTACTCTATAAAATCGAATGATGTATTGTAACGCTAGAGGATGTACTGTAATACTTGAAATGTATTCTCTTTGGTAGAATCGGTCATAAAAAAGCAAAAGCTGGCTAACAGCAGCAGTAAAATAGAAGTGTGGTTAAAGGGAAATGGGGTTGCTTTGTTATAATCTCATACTGATTGCATGCACTAGACAGTCCCTCCAGGATATTGCCAAGTTTTATAGTCATTATTGTGTCCAAAAAAAGCTTGATACTGAAACTGACTGAATTGGTGAAATTGCAAGCACATGATTCTTATTTTCAACTCCTACCGGTGAAGACACATGTGATTACTTACGCTGAGCTGGACTCATGTTTCGGATGTGTTGTGATGATATCGCACGATACGCCTTGGCCCAAATGTGTGTACACTCTGCTGTAATTTTGAAAACACTGCAAGCTCCTCTAAATATCCATAGCATATTCATCTTTATATTATCCTGTTCATACTGTAATCATATTTTATAGTGTACATCTCACACTTGCTGCCTATTGCACTTCTGGTTAGATGCCCAACTAAAAAAAATCAGGAGTCTCTGCAATGCATTCTTTTAAACACTGAACTATGTGCTCTGTTTATTTTATCCTTTTAAACATGTTTGGCTTGAACTGGACAGTATTAGATGTCTAGCTAAGACAGAAGTCATGCAAGCAGAGGGTTCAGATAACTTGCTGTTTCTCCTGATAATAATACAAAAAACACAAAGAGACTTAACAACAGCTATCAGCGGTTCTTTCAACAATACAAACTCCATGCCATGGATAAATTGGTTGACTAGCATTGATGATTGCTAGCCTTTAATCAGATTAGGGAACAAATACATGCTTTAACTTCATCAAGTAAAGAACACAAATCATTATTTCTATTATATTATCTTATTCTTTCATGCTTATTTGCTCTCTCTCTCTCTCTCTCTCTCTCTCTCTCTCTCTCTCTCTCTCTGGCTCTCTCTCTCTCTCTCTCTCTCTCTCTCTCTCTCTCTCTCTCTCTCTGGCTCTCTCTCTCTCTCTCTCTCTCTCTCTCTCTCTCTCTCTCTCTCTCTCTCTCTCTCTGGCTCTCTCTCTCTCTCTCTCTCTCTCTCTCTCTCTCTCTCTCTCTCTCCTATCAGTCAACATGTTGTACTTGTATTACTCCCAATTTCAGGATTGTCAGATTATTTCAGAACAGCTTGTAAACTTTAAGTCTATATTATTATCTATATAATATTAAGTCTTTTTTATTCCCTGATCATAACAAAATAAATAAATAAATAAAATCTTCTACGCACTTTAGCTTTAAATGAGTTTTTATAGTATAATAAATCTCCCCATAAGTCAGGACACAAAAGATGTACCAGCTCAGTGACAGCTGATTGAACGTAGCATGAATTAACGCTTTTCAGGTGCATCCTAGAAATGACTTTCATGTTTAAATAGGGGTGTCAACAGGGTCGATTTCCTCTTTCGGATTATAGCTTCTATTATCATTCACTGGCATGCAGTGGGCAAATCTTTTAGCGAGCAGTCTGGGAGATAATTAACATCTCTGACCTGTTTGTACTTCTTGTAATCAGGCTCATTTTCCTTTCTTTCCTTTCTTTCCTCCCCTATTTCATAGCAGCATGGCTGTTATTAAAAGGAATCCTTAAGGGTTATCATTCTTGGCTGAGACCTCGCTTTCTCTGCACCCTGCTCTGCATACCAGAACACAGATTACAGGTAATGCCAAGTTCTTTCTTTTGTAACTCATCTCTCTCATCTTTTCCATCAGCTCACTTTTTTTTTCCTGGAAAAGGGGAAGGTATCAGACGTGAGTGTTAGGTGAAGTAATATGAAGGTGATGGGACTACGATTTTATTTCAACAAGCCACACTTTGCTAGTGTACATCCATAAAGATCCATTTCTATTTATTTCTTTTTTATTTGCATAGCGCTTTAGAAAACCAAAAGCAGCTGTAAAGGTATATAAAAATTCAGAATATAATGTCAAATAATGCTAAAGTTTACAATTTAAATTGATATGTATACATAATGACTATGCCAGAGGCATCAGTAACAAGGAAAAACTCCCTGAGATGACATGAGGAAGACATTTTGAGGAACCAGACTTAAAAGGGAACCCATCATCACCTGGGTAAAAAACATAAAAAACAAAAACAAACTTCAAATCCTAAAAAACGGTTCTAAATACTATTAAAGCAGTTCTAAATACTATTAATATATACTGTTTAGGTGTGTTAATAAAAGAAGTACACACAAATTAGTTTGGCTCAAATAAAAAATAAAATAAATACATTTTTTAAAAAATAAAAAAAAAATACTTCAACCTAGTATCAGATTTGGAATTTTATTTAGAGCTCATATTAACCAAAAGGCAAAAGGAAAAAAGCAACACTTCTTCTTATTTTCAGACCACAGAAACCATTACTGGAATTTGAATGGATTTTTTCAGCCAGCATTATTATTATTGTCCACTGATAGCGAGAGGCTATTGCTTAACAATGCCAAAATTTACATCAATACAATTGTTTATGAATGATGACACCAGGCTGGTTAAACATAAAACTGTAAAAGACTGTGTTTAATGATTATTGGCTGCATGAAATCATTTGTCTGCACATGAAAGCTTCAAGTAACGCTTCAATTCAAATTTATTTGTATTTTGCATTTAAAATGGGATAATGTCACAATGCAGGAACAACAGGAATAAACAGGAATATAGAAATTCAGAAAATAAATGACACATTTCTCAGTTTATCCTTAATCAGTGAGCTAGAGTTGACGATGCCATGGTGCTACCTTTTTAGATGATTTTGGGAGAAAGCAGTCTCAAAAAGGGAATCCGTCCTCATCTGGGTGACACTGGATGGTGGGATTATAAATCATTTCTCTTCTATAACTGTGTATATGGTTTAAAAGTGCTATAGTACAAGATTCCAACAAGGGTTTCAGTAGGGTTTGGATTCTATCCACAAAAACAGGTCTATACTGTATATGCACTTTTATATTAACCTATTTAAGTATCAGTACGTTGGTGTTCCAGTTTGAAATGGAAATTGACTTATCAGACATTTTCATTCAGATTAAACAAATGAGTTTATTGATATGAAATTAGTCAGGACACTGTTGGCTTTCAGGGTGAGATGTCCCCCCCCCCCCTGTTCTCTCTCTACCCTTACACAGAAGTTTAGCGGTTGAAGATAACGCCTTCAAACTTTCTTATGAGCAAGCATTTCAAGCCTCTCAGAGAGCAGAAACTTGATAACATCATTTACTTTGAAAATATAAACCTTTGTGTAAAAATACACAAACTTTTTTTTTTTACTTATATAAATATATTGCCCCTAGTAGGCTAGGTAAACAGAACTTAACGTAAACGTACAAAAAACTATAAATTCTTAAAGCGTTGAGTGCCTGATTTTATATGAGCCATCAATCACCACTGTGGAATGTAACATGACAAAGAAATTCAATGCTGAACATAGACACAACAAAACAGGCACCGATTCCCTTTTTTGGCCGATGGTAAAAAGTGTTAAAATACGTTTTAGTTAAACAATTCTTTAAATATTATAATAGCAGGCAATTTTTCATATGAACATAATCATAACCATTACAACCCAAACGTATGTTTATGTCAACTCTGTGAACAAGAGAAAAGCAAAGGTTTTGGAATAAGCTAAGCACAAGCATCTCACTCAATCCAGCCACTAGTGGTTAAATTGGTTAGCAAGAGCAAGGGTCAAGAGTGTTATCACAGCCCACAAACCACTAGCTACAGAATTCAGTTCAGACGTCCCTCCTCAGTTTGTTTACATCAGGCCTGGAGGTGCTGTCCCAACCCCTTATGAATGCTCAACGAACACCCTACTTGACCCCTGTCAAATGGAAACAAAGGAAGGATCACCGCCTGCTAGACAGAGTGCGTCACAGCCTGGGAGTCGAGCCTAATGTCATCTGACAGTCCAAAGACATGCACTTTACCATGGCAGCTGGGTGCATGTGAGCTTTTAAGTAGCAGGTGAGGGTCCAATCGCTCACAGAGTGGTCTTTATGCTCCATGACATGCGCTAATCTTAAGGGTACTTAAGGTCTTTTTGCTGTTTGATGCTAATCTTTTAACTGAACTTGAGCATTTACTTGCAATCCTATAGATATGGTTAAACTTAACCAACATAATATACCAAAAAGTTCCTGAGTTAAACAGTTGTGTCAATTAAACTGGATCATGTACTAGATTCAATGATGTAGAGTGAGATAGATCAGTTTATGTAGTATCAACTATAAACTGGTTACACTGTTAAGTCTAACAAGGATGTTGCTATAGGACTAAATTTAGATGCTCAAAACATGCAAAATAGTGGAGTGGTAAAGTGTCTGCTGCAAAATACCAGCGTTTTGGGGGATTATTTCTGAGCTTGGGTTTAAATTTTATTCAGTGCTTTGAATATACACACTCAATTCATCTTGGATGTACGAAAAGTAATCCTGTTAATGTTCCTCAATTCAATCCGGTGAAACCCATGTCTGCATTTTAATGAAGTAAATACAATTAGCTTTTTTTTTCAGTCTCCTCAAGATAGATAAATAAATAAATAAATAAAAATCCTGCATTGTTCACATAAGTGTACCAAATGGTATGTTCGATGTGTTAAAAACTGGGATTTCATTTTGTTTATTGTATAAAATATTATTCTATAATCAGTGGCAGAATAAAAAGCCATGATCAGCTGGGGTTTAGCTGTCCGGTCATGCATTATTCAAACGGAGAGAGTAAAAACTCTCAATAACACAGCATGCAGAGCAGCACAATGCATCAGGAACGCATCTGTCTTTTTCACTCCGTCTCTCTTGTTGACACACACACACACACACACACACACACACACACACACACACACACACCACGCACACGCACACGCACACACACACACACGCACACACACTGTGGGACACATGAGCAAATAGCATTTTTCTTCACGGGAGATGTGAGTAAAGATGCACATGAACGGCAAAATCCTGTTCCACTCACTCCATAAGAAATTGTCACCAGATTAACTTGACTCTGGCTTGGAAAAAAACAGCCAAATAGTTATTTTTCGTAAATTGCAAACGATACGAAAATCGAACCACTTCTTCGACACCATGAGGCAAGACTACATATCTAATGTCTAAGCGAGCAGGAATAACGCTATAATATTGTTAGAACACTTTTTAATTCCTATAACTACATACAGTATATACGTTTATTTCTTTAAATTAATTAAAAAAATATTCTAAACTAAGACAAAAACAAAGCCATTATCATAAATAATTGCAGAAAATATTATGAAAACACGAAAATTCATATTTCTTTTCTGCATGGAAGTGGGCTAGACCTCCAGGTGCATACCTTCTACGCACAGGCTAGTCATACAAAAAAAACAGATTTTTTCCTGAACTGAAAAAAAAAGGAATATGTGGTCCGTTGGATTTAAGAAAAAATACTACGCATAGTTAACGAATAGTTTATGTAAAAATAATACGTAATAGTGAGTGTGATCAATTCTTGTAGCATTAATGTAAACCAAGCCCATTCTGGTCTATAGCGAGGATGTTGGCCCTGATTGGGAATAACTGTGCATGCATGGCAGAATGGCGCAGTGGTGATGTGTCTGTTGTACAATTGTTGTTGTAAAAGTGTTGTGGGTTTTAGTGACTGCTCAGTGCTTGATTTCACAGAGGGACGTAAAAATACACGCTCAAATCATGTTGGATGTAAGCAAACTAATATCGTTAATTTCCCTCCCTCAATTCAACCACGTGGAACTGATGTACGGGATTTTAATTACTTAAACACGTTTTTTCCCCCAGTGTGTTTATGATTTACCAATGAACGCCTACATGCAAATAAAGTGTCCAGAAATGCAACTGAAACAGGTTGCCAACAAAGTAAAAAGAGCATATTTATTCACTCCCTAAATTCCATCACCTTTAGCAACATCTCTAAATTATAACATACAGTATGATACTTCATTGTAAGTGTGTTTAACCCTTTTACGTCAAAAACCATTTTCTCTACCGGCTGGTGGCATCCGTTAAATATACATGACTGACATTAACTCTATCATTTTATAATGTGTGCTAAGCTGAACAAACGTTGATGGATTTTATTTCACATTAAGGAACATTTACCTTGACAGAAATCAAGGTCCCGTCAGTCCCGAGAGTCCCAACAGCATGTGAGATGAGATGAGGGGGGGTTCAAAACACCTGTGCTTTCCATTCATATGTCGAATAGCGCATCTGTTTTTCTTCAAGGTTTGAGTGAGTAATGCTAGAATAGACTGACATTCTTTTGCAAAGCTCTTGCATAAGTTGGCAGGTCTGATAATATAATATAATTGGAGTAAATATCCGCTGGATATCTTGCGATAACTTGCGATATTGCACAAGCTTTCGTAACATTTGGGTTGCCTGCGTTTGCTTTGGGATATTTGCTGATGTGTTCCTTTATGAGGAAAGGATTGTCAGATGCTAGCTTGCGTAATCACACGTATAAAAGCTGAAATAAGCTACAGAACACTTACGATGCTGTTAAAAATAAAAACAAATATCAGGAAGAAGCGCTGACGTCACAGCTGATGAATGAGGTTCCACTGACCTTAAGAATTTGTCATGGACCTTAAGAGAGGCCAGCAATTATATAGTCCAATCCCATACGTCGTTGTTCCACAACAAATGGGTGTCCCATATGGAGCATGCAAGCAGGCTGGCACTGCATGTGCTGAGAAAACTGAGCTTCTAGAAAAGCAACTCAATTCTCAGATGTAAAAGTGTCATTAAGTAACACTTTGGATTATGTTGTATGGCAAGCAACCAAAGCCAGAACACTGCAATTTAACACATTTGAAAAATCCATCTATTTTAATTTAACAAAAAAATAAATAAAAAACGCAAAAGTAATAATTAATTATTCAGGATTCAATGCTTAAGTGGTTGGCTAGAGTTTCTGTGTTTACGTGCACAAAACCCAGTGCACAATTCTGTCTGAAAGATTTCTTCTGGTGACTCAAAATTTCCACATTAGATTAGGTGTGTGTGTGTGTGTGTGTGTGTGTGTGTGTGTGTGTGTGTGTGTGTGTGTGTGTGTGTGTGTGTGTGTGTGTGTGTGTGTGTGTGATTTCACATTGTCTCTTCGTATTCACCTTTGTCTCAGGTAATCGGACCATAAGAGTGCAGCGCTAAAGACAGATGTCTTGTCTAAATACAAATGTCTTGTGACTCGATCATACAGAGTGCATGCAAAGGTGTTTTTTAAGCATTTGTAGTGTGAACAGAATTGCGTTGTGCTGCACCCTGACTATATCAGCCATTCAGCTCCAGTTGTGTTCTGTGTCATGAAGATTTCAGGCCTTCTGTGAGAAGATGCCAACCCTGCGAGGATCCTGAGGCACATAGAGATGTACCAACTCCAGTTGGATCCCAGCCATTTCAGACATTCAAAGAGTAGATGCCATCTACATGTGGACATTAAGGACAACAACCTCCTAATCGATACACAACTAATCGACTGTATATGACTGCAGAAAGTTCCCTTTTGAGTCTGGTTCCTCTCAAAGTTTCTTCCTTGAAACAACAGCTGAGTCAGGCTTGCTCATTAGGAATAAATACATATAAATTAAATATAAGTCTAATATTAATCTCTAACTTTTTGTACTATATTTCTAATATTCTGTAAAGCTGCTTTGAGACAATGTCCACTGTTAAAAAGAAAACTGAATTGAATTAAATGTACAAACATCAGCGTAGTCCCAGTGATGCCGTGCTAATTTATACACCTTGAACCAAAAATCCCGATTTAAAATTCATTTTGCAATAAAGGTCTTGATTTTGGACTAGTGTAAAGGGTAGAAAGGGATATATTGTGTTGGGTAGTGTATATTCAGCTGTCAGGTGGATTTGTTGGACTGGATTTCTATAATAAAGCTGTCATGTTGCACAATCTATTGAGCAACTGACATCTGATGGCTAAACATAAACAGTTTTCATTTGCGATTGGCTCGGTATTTTGATGGTTTTGTATTAAAGTGCAATTTAGTTGTTTCTGGCAGATTTGGCAAGCTTCCTACTGTGGAAATGCGATTGTAAATGGACAACAAAGACCTATTTGAGACATATGAATAGCTGTTTGTCTTGGCAGTCCATGTATAGTTGGATCACCTGAGACACATGTTAAATTCAAGCATGAACAAGGCAGTTTGATTGTCAAGAGGCCAAGCAAGTCCCAAGGCTTTAAAACCACATGTTGGTTCTTTTTTAATACATCAGAATTTTCCCACTACTAATACATCAAAATTATACTTAAGCATTTTAACGGTATAATGAAATACAAAAGACGCTGTACTCGTAATGTTCATGTTGTAATTGTAATCGGGGCTAGTTTGCAGGAATCTTTCCAAATGAATTGAACCCTTTTTATGAGTAAACCCGTGTTACGTTTTGTTTTACATGTTTACATTCTGAATTATTTCATTGCATATCTATCTGATTAGTCAGGACACTAGTGTTGGATTATAGTGTGAGATGTTTTCCCCTTGGTTTGAATAACCTTACACAGTATTTTAATGGATGGAGATAATGCCATCAAATTTTAGATGCTCAGAGAGCGGAAAAAATAATAATTGTTTTACATTTTTTCGAACTTTTCTATGAATATATTGCCCTTGGTCGGCTAGGAAAAAAACAGAAATATTTATGAAAAAACTACAAAATAAAAACCACCATTGTGGAGTGTGACAAAGACAAAGACATTCAGTGCTGGATTTCATCTTTAGGGGGTTTTAGCCCTCAGTGAGAATTTAAAACAAGAAGAGTTTTATATTATATATTATATGACTACACAGTAAGCCAAAAGTTATGGTATTAAATGGCAAAAGTGGACACCAAAATTTTATGCATGATGTAATGATGTCAGTCTTGAATCAAATCAGTTCATGTATGTGTGCATTCTCTACAAACAGTGAGTCCAATAAATGCAGTCATTAATAAAAATATATTCACAACACTGAAAGCACTGCTGCAGAGCAGGTTAACAAGG
This sequence comes from Tachysurus fulvidraco, assembly GCF_022655615.1. NCBI lineage: Eukaryota > Metazoa > Chordata > Actinopteri > Siluriformes > Bagridae > Tachysurus > Tachysurus fulvidraco. The sequence continues at coordinate 22,262,929 of NC_062522.1, forward strand.
TAAAAACGTTTGTAAAATACCTTCTATAACCGTCTTTTTGCGGCTTTCCACTGATTAACGTTATAGATAAACGCCTCAAGCTCTGACTGACTCTGTGCTTCTCCGTTCAAATAAAGCAGACAGCTGATGACGTACTTTTGAAAGACTACAACGCACGTGCGTAAAAGCAAAGCAAAAAAATTCGCTCTTGGATCAAACTGATAAATAATTTTCTTTCCTATCATCCTGCATTTTCATTTTAAATTTTTTATTTTTGAAAGTAAAAATTATACTTATAGTTTTAGGGTGGCTGAGATCACAGACAGGGGGGCTGGAGCCACACTAAAAAAGGTCTAGAACTGCCCCTGGTGCAGGACAAGAACACAACAAAACAGGATGACATTTATTTGGCCTAGTTAAAAGCATAAAAAAACCTTAGGACTTATATGGAATACACGTGGTACAAAAAGCCCACTTTACCTTAGAAAAATAAAACTGATACGATTTAGATTTCAGGCCCGGTCTAGCCTTTTCTGATTTTATTTTGTATTATCATTCCATAAATCCTGCTGTTGTGTCATACACATAATGATAGGATATATAGTCAGTCAGCTATATAAAATAAATTCATCTGGAATTAGCTGCAGTCAATTAGATGATTACTTTGTGGTTTCGGCATGACGGGGTGAGTATTCAAGAAGAGCAAACAAAATGTCCTTTCTTTTTAATGAAGAAAAAAAAAGATCATTAACAAAGTACATTCAGAAACAGCTTGTCTTTTTAATTCGACGGCTTCATTAACTATGATTGATTGCAATGCCCTTTTAGCTAGTCTATAGCAAATGGCCCAGTGTGTTGTTTTAATGGACCCACTGATTCATCCATGTTGAAGAGACTTATCTACAAAGCAGCCATGAAATTGTATAATAGGATTTTCACTTGTTCAGAATACTAACTGAATTCACGTGCCAAGTGAAACAAATTTGCCAAAAGATAAAGCCGGGATTGAAGGAAGGAGGAAACGGCGTTATGGGAATACGGCGCTGTTAATGGGGAAATAATTGAAAGTGATTACTATAGTGTAATTTTAATAACATAAATATCTAGAACAAATATCAGGCATAAACCAGACACCGGTCAGGATTAGTTACTGGAAATAATGTACAGAGATGAGAATAGTGTAAGCATCTGCATGATGAAGGATTCTCACACAGGTTTTGTGTGTATGGATTTAAACAGTAGAGCAGCAGATATCTCTTAATCCTATACATGTTATTGCAATCTGTGTAAATGTTAAAATTCTGTTTTTCTGAATTATACGTATATAAAGTACTTTAGAAAACCCTAAATCTTTCCTTCAAGTGAAGTACTTAACACACTACGTAATAATTACACTGGCACACAGTCATAGCCCTGATTAGAAAACCTCCATGTACCCAAACTTTGCTTATGTGACCAAATGTTGTATGAAATGCAGAAACTAAAAAACCTATAATGTAAAGTTTGGACCACAAATGATATTATTATAGGTCTATACGGCATCAAAAAAGGTCAAAACTGTAACACACACGTCATTTAAAAAAAAAAAAACATTTTATGGTGCTATTCTGTCCGGTAAGGCATCTCACCTTTTCTGTGAGCACTTGTGGAACATGTGTGTTGTGGAAATAATGATGTTGTAATCAGCAAAAACTAATGCAGAGGTTAGTTACAGCCTGTACAAGTGCGTACCCGAGTACGAGTTGTGTCACATTCACAGGTTGAGGGCAACTGAACTCCTCCTACAGGAGGCCTCTGGTTCAGAACTGCTGTGTGCTTCATGGACTGCATGATAGCTTTCACACAACCAATTTATCGTGCAAACTGTGCTCTGTTTCAGACTAAACTGCCCATACACACACAAACGTCATTTTCACATCATTCTGTCTGTAACCAGCAGACAGACAATTAAAAAATCAGACAAAATCGATGTCATCGAACCACATAGAGACCCTTATACTCTGTCCGCCACTGCTCATCGCAATTTTAATTAGCCAAATACTCACTTTAGTCTATATTTATAACGTCTGACCACTTTCATAACAAGTATCATATTGTTATTACTACTCTCTTCTCATCCCTGACTCTTCAGTCTTTTACTGCCTCTGGAAAGGCATCTGTTACTCTCTGTGCCTTTCGACACCGTATCTATCCATTATGTTATCTCTCTTGAGGTTCAATTTCCCGCAAGGACTAATGTGACACGGACTCATGATTCAAAGTGAAAAGTGCTGCTCTCAAAATCCCATCATTACACGTTCACACTACCTTCATGCGAACAGCCTAAAAATGTCTGGAAGAAGAATGGATTTCACCTTTAAACTCCTTGTCACTTGTTACTTTCCATCTCTATAGAACAACCTTCCAGACGTCCTCTAAAAGACTCCTTTGTTCCTGCAGACTTGTTTTTAATACACTTTTCAGAATAGTAGCTCTCTGCTGTTAAATTACTTGAGCATGAAAGCAATACATTCTCACACCTTTTTCCTCGCAAGCATACTTCGCTCTTTAGAATGTCATCGGCACTTTCATAGGCCCTTTATATTGTTCAGTGTTGAACTAATTTTTACCTCACAATGTTTTTGCTTTTGATAGCTGGCCTTTCAGGATTTATTAAAACCCAAGCCTGCGGTTCTTCACATAATCATGCATGAAATTTTGACTGACAGTGTCTTTTTCATTAAAAGTGAATTTTCTGAGTAACTAGAGCCGGGCCTGCTCCAGAGAAAAAAACATAATCCTGTCATATCTCTCTCTCTCTCTCTCTCTCTCTCTCTCTCTCTCTCTCTCTCACACGCACACACGCTCTGTGAGTGTGCAAGCAACCTGACCCCAAATGTGTAGAATCATGCTGCACTGCTTTTATTCGGTGTATATAAAGTTCATGAAGCCCATCAGAAGGATGTCATTATCGCTTCTGATGTTTGGACTTTATTACGGAGAGGAGATGAAATTACCAGACGCAGAGATTTGAGAAGCAATGACAAGTGTGTGTGAGACTGAGAGGGAAAGAAAGAAAAAAAAGAGCTCCACTAGAACAATAAGCGACTCTCAACATGTGCCAAATAAGACCACCTTGCAAATATCCGAGCACACTTGCACAAATGAGGGTGACATCATCTGTACACAGAACAGGAGAATGCCAGTCTAGTCCATGGCCATTACAGAGGACACCCATGATTTTATCCTCACCACTCACACACTCGTACACACACTCCCATGTGGCTCACAAAGAATAAACACGGCATTCGCACATCGTTGAGATCGTCCCTAGAGACCGGAGCTCAATCTGGCCTAACCGCAGGCCCCGTTTTTCCCATAGAAAGGCTGCCTGAGCTCCGGCCCACATGTGGCGCTCCACGCTAGCTCACATTTCTCCTCATGCAGATGCGCAGCTGCTTGAATTGAAGTGCACCATCTGGACAGCATCAGGCATATTACCTGGAAGATGCATAGAAATACATATAGACACATGCATATACAGACTTCTCTTTATGTTTAATGCTGGCACATGCTCCATCCAAGCTAATGGACTTGCACACACGTGGACTTGCATGTCAACACTTACATATAGACACGTGCACTTTTGTTTCCAAAATGTAAATATACACTAATATTTTTACACCTAGAATGTTCTATTATATGATATGTTTTTTCAGTTTTCTTTCCTCTCTTTTTGACTATTCTGTATGGTTTCCACTTTTAAATTCGCCACCATGTATGCTCATTAATGTTCACAGTCAAACAGCTTGCTGAGCTCTCTCTGTCTTTCTCTCTCACTTTGTCTCTCTCTCTCTCCCTCCTGTGAATCACTCCTCCCTTCTTTAGCATCAGAGCTCTGATTAGAAGAGTGTGTCTCATCCGTCACTCAGTGATTGCTGATTATTGCGTATTTCCAAGAGCCCCGCTTATTGCCTCCAATAGTTTTAACACTGCACCTCACCGCTGTAATGATAACCTACACTCCATTAGCGTTTGCTCATTTCTGTCTCCCTGTTGTATAATTTTTCTCTTCATTATCTTGCCTAACACTTGCGTCCCTGTCAGATGAATTCCACATAGTGGGACGGAAGTACAGATTTTCCCTTTTACCATCCTTCACCCCCTGCTGTTAGCTACCACTTAGTTGTCTTCCTACAGCTTGTGGATTGGTCAACACCCCCCCCCCTCCTTTGCATGTAATAATGTTTTCGGTCTACTGGCATGGATCGTTGGCCGAGCCGCTGCTCCGCTACGGTCACAGCATCCAGTGTTGACTGACAGATGGTAATAAATGGTGGCAGCCAAAAACAACATACACAGAGAGGCGCCCTTGACCCTGGCACCCCACCCCAGTCTCAGGACCAAGGTCAAGCCCAGTTTGCTGACCTCAATGCTACGACTTCTCCAACCATGCAACACGTCAGGAGGCCCCCATGATGACAGATTATGTGTATAATTTGCTTGATGTTTGCAGTAATGCTTATAGTGGTCTTCCTGCTGCTAATAATTTGGACTGGTGCACACTTACTACTGTATGGAAATGGAAATATTGCCAAGCTTTTAAAATGTCACACAAAGCAGTGACAGATATCAAGATACAGAATATTTGGCATTTTCTCACAAGACTTTGAGTTGTATTATGACTAGATCGATGACAGACAGAGATACACATACAACACGCTTGCCACTTACACACATTTATTGGACTGAACTGTCAATCACCACCATCATATTCTACATTTTTTTTTTAGTTCCTCACAAAAGGTTTCACACAAAGGTCTTTGCTTGCTAGGGCACAGTGGTTTACGCCGGGACTCCCTATGCATCTGCTTTGTGCCAATTCCTTTTGTGAACCTGGCTTACAAATAAACCTGAATGTGGGTGAGTTTGATTGAATTGCAATGTGCTGGACCCCACAGCTCTTCTATTTTTATACAAAAAAGAAAAGGCTACAATGGGGAAAGTCAAGCCAATTTCACAATTGTTTGACATCAAATTCGGGGGAGCCGAGAACGAAACGTTGAGCAAAAGCAGAATGGCCGTCTGGGAAATTTTATCAGACTGGTATTAAAAAAACAGGGATGTGGGAAAAAAAAACCATACGATCCTCAACTGTGGGAAATATTTCCCTAATCTGACCAGCAAATGGATGAGAAACACTGATGGTTCAAGTCATTTCAATGCCTAGCAAAAATAGTAGAAAGTAGGAGGATGAAAACTGCACATGAATCTATTTACATTGTGCCTGACACAATACCATCTGGATAGAAAATGCCGTCATCACGAAGGGGCCGTGTTTCAACACACTTGCTTTTCATTTACAGGTGATTTTTCATCTCGACCCGGAATTCTGACTCTTGCCTTATCATTTCGTTCTCGTCTTCCTGAATTAATCGCAGCTACACGGAATGACACGAAGCATCTGTCTGGAGCAGATAACCGACACAAAACTGTTGAAAATCCACTGTGGACTGAAAGAACATGGGAAAATAAGCCATGATCATTTATGGATTTTAGAAAGAGTCCAAAAAATACTTCATGCATGAAATGAGTCAATAGTTTGCTCAAGTTGGGATTTAGATGAAGTATTACTGGAGAGTAGGGGATAGAATATTATCTTGCCTAGAAAGCCTTATGGACGTTTGATGGAAGATTTCTGTCTTTTGTTACAGATGGAGATCCACAGTTAGTCTGGAGTAAATGTACACTAGCATATTATAGTGTCAAATTTAGGGTTGTTTAAAATGGTCAATGTTTATTACACTAAAATGATCATATTGACCGTTTATCATATAATTCTATAAATGATGCATGTTTAAGTTTGAGTTTACTCCTACATCATCGTAGATAAGGTTAGCTCTATAGTTAAGGGGCAGTTAAGGCACATGCCTCATTCATTCATTTTCTACCACTTATCCGACCTATCTCAGACGTCATCGGGCATCAAGGCAGGATACACCCTGGACGGAGTGCCAACCCATCGCAGGGCACACACACACTCTCATTCACTCACGCAATCACACACACTACGGACAATTTTCCAGAGATACCAAACAACCTACCATGCATGTCTTTGGACCGGGGGAGGAAACCGGAGTACCCGAATGAAACCCCCAAAGCACGGGTAGAACATGCAACTCCACACACACAAGGCGGAGGCGGGAATCGAACCCGACCCTGTAGGTGTGAAGCGAACGTGCTAACCACTAAGCCAGCGTGCCCCCCCCGGCACATGCCTCATTAATTCATATTTAAGTAAGCATTCATTCAGGTATTAGGACATGATTATTCATACGCTGTTATTGTAAAATGTTATCAAAATAATTGCATACGCATCGTTTTTATGTGGCCCGTTGTCAAAAAAAAGTAACCCTTTATGGTATTAGATACGGCCTTTATATAGTTATACAATGGATATATAATAAGCAGTTCTGTCTCAGCACATTGCAAAAACCAAGCTGTCAGCACTTATTTTGTGTAGTTCATTGGACGATTTGCTCCATCTTGGCAGCACAGATATATTTGTTCTTGCACAGTACTGCAAAACTGGCATGTCCAAATACCCTGATATACAATATTTCCAACAGATTGCCACATCCTAATCTGAAACATGTTCAATCTTGGCATGCTTTGTCTTCATGAAGAAGAGACAAAGAGAACTGATTAAAAGCTATTGGTGGGGGAAAAAAATCTGTATCTGGAGATGAAAGACACGTTTTTAGTGTTGTTATAAACCATCTGCCAGAGTTAAGTTCAAAGCCCACAGTGTCTGCACACAATGCATGGGGTCCATGAAACTGACATTTCGCCTGACGCCAACTTCATTATTTTTTCCCATGAGTATCAAAAGTGCACAGTGAAAGCAAAGATCTTATTCCGATGGATGAAACAACCAGCCTCCAGCATTAATGGGGCCATGTTGGAAATGATGGATGTCTGAAAGCTTCTCATCCATCACAGTTTCTTTAACTGTTTCTTTTTTTAAAAAGTAGTCCACAAAACACATGCTTGGAATGACTAATCCCGGGATGAGTGCCCTTACCCAGAATGAATGTCCGAACTCCTCTCATGGGAATGTCCCAATGCATACAGAGACAGGACATGTCCCGCAGGACTGGGATAACAGATGGGCGTTACAGGGGTGGAAAGATAGAAGATAAAATATAAAGTGACCAAGATAACAAAAAAATGAAGTTGAGCAGGGAGAAGAAACAAATAAAATGCCAAAGTCTGACAGATCGAGGAAGAAAGAAAGAGAGAGAGACAGAAAGAGAGGGGGTGTGAGACAGTAGGGTCTCTATATTTAGCCGTGCCGCTGTCACCTTCACTCTTCCTCCACAGAGCAGACTCACTGTGACAGCTCAGATCCAGTAAAGCAGCACAGGATCCCAGGATGCACCACTACCACCTTCAGACTCGCATGCTCACACAGATACAGATCTAAAATCCACCAGGAAATACAGAATAATACCATTCCATCCGTGCCTAATAATCGCACATAATCGGGGGCTATTTCTCGACAGGTAATCCGATTTTCTCTAAATGTGATTATAAGGATGAAAAAGAGCCTGCTTTATAAACAATTAACTTCTGACTGAATAACACCGATCCAGAGAACTTGTGTTCATGTACGTCTGACAGAGTTGTGGGGATTCTTGCAGGAAGCTGAGAGAGAGAGAGAGAGAGAGAGAGAGAGAGAGAGAGAGAGAGAGAGAGAGAGAGAGAGAGAGAGAGAGAAAACTGAAAGAGAGCCTGGAAGGGTCAGCAGGCTAAGTTTATTATGCTGCCAAGAGCTCCATTAGAGTGCAGCCCATGGGACGACCCCAAAAAAATGTGCAAGAGATGCCTCCCAACTCCCAGGGTTATTAATATCGCTCTGTCACATTTCTGTGGCTGCAGCTACAAAGCAAGAACCCGACCGGGCCTGTAAGTGGAGCCTAATGATGGGCAATCATGATGTCACCCGGGGCAAATATGTTCAGTTCAAAAGGAAGATGATTTGCGACAGTGTAGGAAAAGATTTTTGATATAATGGGATCTCATTCACGCTGTCCAGACTTTCCCCCGAGACAAAGAGACAGACAGAGACGCGGAGAGGCAGGCAGGCAGACAGATACACAAAGGCGGATGCAAACACCCAAACACAAGCATAATCCCTTTCTTTCTGTAACACCTTTTCTGAAATGATTCAGGTGAAAAGAGAGCTAACCAAGCTGTGGCTAGATCTTTAGTGTAGGATAGAAAGACTCTCACAGACCAGGGGCTATTGAAATGTTCCTAACAGCAATACAGAGATTTGTCTTTCACAGGCACACACACACACACACACACACACACACACACACACACACACACACACACACACACACACACACACACACACACACAAAGTGTCTGAGTGTGTATAATCTTTTCAGCTACTAGTCTCTCATATTCTTTATTGGTATTGTTAGTATTTTTCCTTACCCACAAACTACCTTCATTATTCACTGAGTCTCTCATTGTTCCTTTGGCTTATTACGGAAAGACAATTTTCTCAACATTCGTGCCTTCAAAATAACTTTATCCGCATTTTCTCCTTTCTTCCTCTCTACCATGTTCCATCAAAGCAAGAGAGAATACAACGCTTCGGGCCAAATACATTTCCATAAATATCACCATTACAACAGGCCAATTAGAAGCGCACGGTGGGATCGTAGCAAAACAGCGCTATTAGTTTGAAGATACAGCCGCCAAAGACAGGCAATTCGGTCTCAAAGGCCGTGCAGCTAAAGCTGATGAGTAAATTTTGCCCTATGGCATTTTAATACATAGTGAATTAGGATAATTGGAGAGTCAAAGGTGTGAAGGACACAGCTATTGGTGCTGTCAACTGCCTGTCCAATGTGTTCCAGAGACGACAGGAGACAGATGAGCTTTTATGTTTTATCAGCTCTTTTTTATGTCATACCGAAATAAAAGCAAATCATCAAAATATTACAGGAGAGGAAATTGCGGTCGGTCGATGAAGGAGCGCTGTGACAAAGATGAACAAAAATAGCTTTTTGAATGTGTGATGACTTAGGTCATGAAAGATACACCGCTGAAACCGGATAACTGGATATATCGAAACGTAAACATGGCCACAGGGGACTGTCTGGACTGACACAGAAACATTTTTAACTTGATTCGATTAACAAAAGCTACATCCAATAACACTGTGATGCTGACCAGGATAAAGAGATTAGTGAAGAAGAAAGAATGTGTGAACACCAGATATGTCCATTATGCTACCCATTCTGGGACCTTTTCTTTCCATACACAGGCAAAACAGCCAGACAAAACTGAGGTTATTGGTTCGATTTATTTAGGTATTGGTTTGAACATTTGTTTCAAAATTGATCAATATTGATGAATATAAAGAAAGCTAAAGAGAAAACAGAGAAACAGGCAATACCATTTTTAAATAATGTTCTAATCATTTTTAAATGTTTAGCTGGGGGTCTGCACGGCTGGGTCTCTTTTCAGATTGCAGCCAGATTACGGTTCCAGGTGTTTCAGTGACCAGACAGGAAACGGGGGGGAGAGAAAGATGAGTTAAGAGTTTTGAATTCAAGTGACTTTGAACAAACAGAAACCGGGAGCAATTAACGCTGAATCCCAGGCTCTGGTATACATAAATGGGTGGTCATTAGTGCTTGTTTGGGTATAGAAATGGGTGCCCCTTAAATTCAAACACACACAGACATAATGCCCTGATAAGGTCACACATGTGGACCCCCATTTCTCTCTCTCTCTCTCTCTCTCTCTCTCTCTCTCTCTCTGTCTCTCTCTCTCTGTCTCTCTGTCTCACACACACACACACACACACACACACACACACACACACACACACACACACACACACACACACACACACAAACACACACACACACAGAGCCCTTACGGAGGGGTCACAGATGTAAACCCTAGGTGGTGTATTCTGCCTAAGCCTATTAGAACTTACATACTGCTGGGGGATAATACATCATTTATTGTCTGTGCTGAGAAACAGACTGGTCCTGCTGTACAAGCACAATCAAGTGGTACAATTACAAACACAAATATTTACACAACTGGTTTTACAGCCTCATCCAAATGTATTAGGACAGAAAGGCCAAATCTCTTTTCACTACACACTGAAGACATTTGGGTTTGAAATCAAACATACTGAGATCATAACACCTTTTCATAATTACACGTAGAAGACCCAATCATTTTTAGAGTAACCAGTTATATTGGAACATGTAACTGCCAGGCGTGTCTGGTTACAGTGATTGTTTAAACATTAAATATCCCTGAATGTTTACTCTTGGTTTAAGCCCTGGGTTTCACCTGTGAAGACTAGATTTATTGCTAAACATGTAAAAAAAAAGTACCACGAAGACAAGAAGGCTGCCTATGGGTAAAAAAAACATGAGAAAAAGGGAAAATCAATCAGGGCTGTTACACCAACATTTATCTTGGGCAACATAAGGATATGGAATGTACTGAAAAAGAAATAAACCACTAATGTACTGAGCAATAGACACCAAACAGGTCAGCCAACAGCAGTTGATGACAGAAACATTGTGAGTGCTGTGAGGAAAAAAAAACCCAAAACAACATTCAGGGTCATTAGCAAGAACATCCACAAGGCAGGGGTGAAGATATCACAAATGTTCAAAGAAGACTATGAAAGGGGAAATATAGAGTCCATACCACAGGATGCAAAACTCTTATCAACATAAAGAATCAGAAGCCAGATTGGAATTCATAGTGAAACCACAAACGTGTTGGAACCGAGATGAAACTCTACCAAAGCAATGGAAAGCACAAATTGTGGAGAATAGAAGATGTGCTCATGATCCAATACATACAAGCTCATCGGTCGATCCCGGTGTAGGTGGTGTCAAGGCTTGGGTTTGCATGGCTGCTTCTGGAACAGACTCACTAATCTTTACTGAGGACGTAACTCATGATGGCTGCAGAAGAATCAATTCTTAGAAGTGCATTCAAGTTAAACTTCATCATGCACTAAGACAATAATACAAAACACACTGCCCACACTTTATCTGGGGAAAACTGTGGAAGGTTTTAGACTGGCCAAGTCAATCACCAGACCATAACCCAGTTGAACAGCATCTCACTTCCTGAAAAGGAGACTGAAGGGAGAAAGTCTCCAAAACAAACAACTACTGAAAGAAGTGGTGGTAAAAGCCTAGGAAAGCATCACAATAGAAGAAACTAACGTTTTGGTTGGTTTTGTTTGCGAATCACAGGTCGCTGCAGTTATAGCAAGTAAGGGATATACATACGCTTAAGACTTAACTGTTCCAATTTTTTTGCTCACCTAAATATTTTGTGGTGTAATGATCTAAGTTGATTAACACATCTAGACACAAATATCTTCAGTCTATGGCAAAAAAACAAAAATGTGCTATTTTAATCAGCCTTGGAGTTGCAGACACACAGGGTGCTACTACATGCAAGCCTTAAATCTGTTCTTAACAACCTTTAAAGACTGACCACTTATCTTAGATGACAAGCTCTCAAAGGGCAAAAAGTTGAGGCAGCTTTTGCTAGAAATCTATAAATCTATTATCAGGGCTTATCTTGCCTGCAACACAAGTCAGAGGGTTATTTGGAACTCACACAAGTCTATATATAACCCCCCCAAACACACACACACACACACACACACACACACACACACACACACACACACACACACACACACACACACACACACACACACACACACACACAAAGATAACTGGAGCCCCTCTTATATTCTTGACCTACACGTAATCAATGACAAAATGCCATCAAAGGCAAAAAGGTAGAAATATACCGTATGAGTAAATACACAACTCTGATACACAACTCTATGTCTAACTCTAACACTATACACAACTCAGTTTTGTTCCTTATTAACCATATAGTACACTAGTTAGTCTATAGCCTTTCTGCAGTGTTGTCTCTCGACGGACGCATTATATTCCCTGAATAGTTCACTGTTATTACCTAGAATGCACCACACACAAATCCACACTTCCACGCTGAGTAACACAATGACTGCTTTCAGTTTAAAAAATATACTTGTCAGGGTGGACATCATATCGTCAATGCGTGCATTTTATGTAGAAATCACGTCTGGATTTCTGTGGTTTGGCATGTAATTTGTAATGCACACATTGTTTATGTAATAGTAGGTCACGATGATGTGCTTTTGGAGCATTTAGACTAGCTAACAGTGAAATCAGTCGTGGCTGCCCTATATAGCACTCTATATAGAACAGTCTGTATAGTTAATATTGAACAAGTGATTTCAGACATGGCATTAGTCTCAGACTGTATGGTCATTCCTTCAACTTCTCACATATACCATATCTCAGATGATAATACAGCGGCAGCTTCAACACTCCCACGCCTTAAAAAAAAAAAAAAAAAAAAAAAAACAATAGGGACCTTCATGTACGGCAACGTGGTTCAGACAGGGCACTTAAGCAAGCTCAGGCTGCCGTACACATTAAAAGCTTACACCGGAGAAGCCAGAAACACTTACACACTTAGACAAGCACTTAAGAAAGAAATTCTGCAGCAGGCAAAGTCTTTCATTATGATAATCTATGCATTGCTCTGGACACTCTGCAAACATCTGTGCAAATGTCAACACTGCCTTTTCAAGAATACAACATCTAAAACATGCGAGTCTACTGCTACGTTTTGAGTGCTGGAATCCGAATTAAATCAACATACACAAGATTTGCTTGGAGCGAGCGCTTTCAATCACCAGCAAAGAATTCTTTCTGCCAAACTGTTGAATTTGCCTTAGGTGTTTTCCTAACCATTAAACATGGATATGATATGCAGAAACATGTCCATAAATCCACCAGCATGTCAAAACTGAGTGGTTACATGGACGAGCACACTCTTAGGTCGCAGCGGGGCACTGAAAGTCCTCTGGGCTATCTTTGAGCAAAATAGTGGGAATTCTGGAAACAAAAGGAGGAAGCAGGGAGGAGGAGAAAGTGTGCTCAGGGTGCAGAAAGAGGAGAGAAAGCAAGAAGAAGGAATGTACATGAAATCCAAACCTGCATGAAGGCACACACCTAAACTTAAGCTGGCGGTGAGATGATAGAGGGATCGGAACTCCTGTAAATAGGAGCCAGAGACCGTAAGCTTGAGACGTGATTTATCTTGGCTTCTTAGGATGCACTGCCGGCCCAGACGGCATGTAATGTGAAAAGGGGCGATAAAGACAGAGGCATCTCTCCCTTCTCAACTTGCCGACACATCGAAGCTGAAAACTGACTTGACCTGGCAGGGTTCCTCTTCGTGCAGGTCGAGTCAGTTTTCAGCTTCACACACACACACACACACACACACACACACACACACACACACACACACACACACACACACACACACACACACACACATGGTGATGTGGTCTAGTCACTAGGCGTCTATAAGAATGTTGATGGGAGTGTTAGCGAGAGATAATCCCCTAAAAGCTTCTTGTTTTCTTTGTCAGTGTTGCCCTAATCAAAGTCAGATTCTTGAGATTAAATTTATTTTTCCACCATAAAATAACACACCTCCGAGAACCTCTGGCTATATTTGACAACATGATGTACAGCCGAACAAGTTACAACCATCTTTCAAATGTTCAAGTGAGCAGTTTAACTACAATTCTACGACCAGCACTAAAAGCAGATAAAAATGGACAAAGTCTATCTTTTTTTTTCTGAAAAGTGTGTAATAGATGTTCTGGATATAAATAATGGACTAAACCAGTACAAAAAAGTCTCTTTAAAGCAAAGAATACGGGCCGAGCGTGTCAAACCCGACAACCTTAAAAGGCATATATCACAAGGCATGCTTTCATTATCTCATGTCTTTAGCTTTAGTCATTTATATCTGCCTCCTTTAGTAACAGGGCAGGCTAGTGAAAATTTCCAGACTCTTCTTGTGAGAAATTCTTTATGTCTGTTGCCAAGCTTAGCTGGCCGCTGTAAGCATGTAACTAGTATGTTCTCTGATATATATCTTGGCACATGGTGCTACAGTATGGTCACATGGGAAAAAGCTTTACGTTTCCATGTCAACTCAGGAAAAAAAAGGCAGAATTGCACCAACAAGGAAGAGAAAACAAGCAACAATAGAACATTTTTCGGTCGTCATTCAGACAAACTGTCTCGGCAGATGAGAGTACAATGGCAAAATTTCTTTTGTAATGCCTAATAAATATAAGTGAAAATTTAATGTGCACTTTATGTCAACAGTCTACAGCAACTCTTAAATTTTCATTTGGACATTATTTTAAAAATAAACCCAAGTCATTTTGAACCAACATTGACAGCTTATAAGGGGGAAAAACAACTGCCTATGATTCGTCTTGCCATCTGTACATTTAACTGATAGAACCAAGAAGAGCTGTAATATCTTTCGAGTGTCTAAAAGATGAAATCATGAAATGGAAGCCATTCTGAACATTGAAATATTGCTGAAATCAACCAAGCAGCCAACTGGCTCATTGTGGTCAGACTGCAGCATATCCCCCAAGCCACATGTTAAAGCACCAATTAAAAGACTCAATAACAAAAAGCTCAAAAGTAAACTAGCAAAGTAAAAGTAGTTTAGGAAGACTAGCTGACTGATTGACCAAGAATTAGAAACGTTTGTATATGCAGGGAGCCGCCATGCTCAGCACTTTACCCACAAACCCAAAGTAACCAAAACTCTATTATAGAAGAAGTCTCTGACCACAAAAACACAAGCTATGGAAATGGAGCGGAAGCATAATGGGAGAGGAAATACACGCTCATGACACATGTGCGTGAAGTGTGTGGAGTGTGGCCTTGATTGTACTGCAGCCTGAAAACACAGCAAGTGCTAACTAACATTGCATGTTTCCCACACCATCTTGATCCAAGCAGCCATGTCCCTTGCCAAGAAGCAGCCTACTAAGCAGTTGCACAACCAATTGAAACAGGAAACCACTGAATATTGCAGCTTCCTCGGACGACATAACCACACAAACAGCTTCCAGATTGGGAAGAGTCATAAATCAGAAATGTCAGAAGTGTGGCAGAATCTAAACCCCTAAGTAGGGAAAAATCATGCATAGTCTCACAAATGAATACTTGTACGAATTTGCAGTTTAGATTTGTATGAAAAGGAATGGATTCTTATTATTAGGATGACTATTGTTTTGATTCTATTAATTGTATAAAATTCATAATATTCTTTATTATGAATCAATTATACTTTATATTATAAAATTCATTAAAAACGGTTTCACTTTACGGAATTCCACCAAAACAGGTCCGGTATATCTTACCTTTAAAAGACAGGTAGATCCGTGGAGCTGACAGAGGTGGCAGGGAGGCAAATGGGTTGCTCTGGACTGATACAGCTGAGAACACAGAAACCAGAAGGGTCCCCAGAAACAAATCCCTCGTGCTCTGCACAATCATTGTGTCCAAAAACATGGAGAAACACTCAGTCCTGCAGAGGACAAAGAGCAAAGGGGTGAGGGGGATGAACGCTCTGACAGGTTACACCGACTTCTGGTTAAACCGGAGACTTAAATCTGAATCAGACAGTTTGAACAAATCCAAATTTGGTGATTTCCCCTTCTGTATAGAACAAGTTAATTAAACAGAGTAGTAGATGTGTTAGAGAAAGGAAATGGTCAACATAAACATTTTCCTAGAAAAACCTACCTGGCCACTTATAAGATGGTACAGTACCCATTTTGTTAAACCTCTGTACCTGTGTAGAACAGTAAAGTGTTCCCACCTAAGGACAAACATTAATGGTTGTAGATGTTATCCTTTTTTTTCTCTCTAAGAGTGTATAAATTACCATCTGCACTCCGCTCACGCCGTGCATCGTCTCAAATGCAGAACTTTATTCATTTAAGATTTTTACCCAGCATAATCCAAATCATAAATCATGCACTAGTTTTCATGATGGACCAGATACCACAAATTGTAACTGAAATCTAGAGTAGATTTAATTCTACAGTACCTGGAGGCAGGAACAGTTCATTCAACGCTGTAGGTATTAATTGTCTGCTTTGCCAGGAACAGCAGGTGAACACTGACCCTCACACACACGCCAGAAGACTTTAATGACTGCACATGTAACTCAGCCTAAAATCCTAATTGCACCTGTAACTAAATATAACAGTGGCATCCTGCGCGCGCGCGGAAAGAAAGGAAGGTGTCTATAACGCGTTATTACGCACCGTTCGTATGAACACACACATTCGGATGCTCCCGTCTTACAGCTATTCGCTTACTGCTGATCTTCCAAACGTTATAAATCAGGTAAACAAACAAATAAATACAAGAATAAAAGTAAGAAACAATTAGAAATGCACAAACATCCATGCCAAGTGGTATTAAGGAATAAAAGGGAAATTGATGATTACCCTATTATGATTGAATATGGGTAAGATTTAACAAAACAAACAAACAAACAAACAAAAACCCAAGAGATTTTACAGCGTTAAAATAAAAACTGGAAGAATAGAACTGTTTGTAGATCATTAACAAATCCTGAAACAAGGGTGAGGATGTGTTTGTACGCGTCCGTGTGGCTCCAGACTTCAGCATTCACCTGAAATATTAGCCGAAGTTTATCCCGGTATAAAAGCCCATTCAGAATCCTGTGAGGAAGAGCGGAGAATTCCCACGATGCGTCCTGCTGCTCTTCTTCAGTCCGAACACACTCTTCCTCACACACACACCCGCTTACTGTCACAGGCTCCAAATCCGAACACTGAAATACGGTGTGTGTGTGTGTGTGTGCGTGTGTGTGCGGGGTATTCCACATGGACAGCGCTTATTCGAGCCAGAGCAAGACGTCTCTCTCTCTCTCTCTCTCTCTCTCTCTCTCTCTCTCTCTCTCTCTCACACACACACACACACTCACACACATACACAGGCAGGTGGACGCAGCGCCTCCTGTGGGCGGAGTCTCACCTTTACAGAAAAGCCCAGTCTTGCCCCGCCCACTCCAGAGCGACAAAACAGAAGCGCGCGAGATGCTTGAGAGTCAATCTCTCTCTCTCTCTCTCTCTCTCTCTCTCTCTCTCTCTCTCTCTCTCTCTCTCTGTCTGTCTGTCTGTCTGTCTCTCTCTCTCTCTCTCTCTCTCTCTCTCTCTCTCTCTCTCTCTCTCTGTCTGTCTGTCTGTCTGTCTGTCTCTCTCTCTCTCTCTCTCTCTCTCTCTCTCTCTCTCTCTCTCTCTCTCTCTAGGTGAGAGACAATCATGTTATGCCATTGTGCCCCCAATATTATTAATATTTATATTTATATTTATTTTACATTTTATATACGTATTAATTTTACTTGATTTTGCTTAATGCTGTGACATATGAGGTTTTCCATGCAGTTTGCATTACATTAACTGGAATTTCTAAGCTTTGAGTGAACAGTTTATTTAATTAGCCATAACTTGGTTATTCAGCCCCCCCCCCCCCCCCTTATACAAAACATATAAAGAAATCTATGAAAACATAAAATAAAGTTTGTGAGACTTGCTGCAGCTTTCTAGCAGAAGTCTGGTAGGAACTTCAATGCAAAGCTTCCCATATGAAGTTTTGATTTAATGTTCATTTCAATACATTGAATACATTGTGTGGTTTCAAAAAACACAAACCACTGTTTGTGTCTGTGATGAGCTTTACCAGGTTTGTGCCAACAAGTCTAGCTGAACCAAATGGATGCCAGTCATGCTATATGTAGACACACACACACACACACACACACACACACACACACACACACACACACACACACACACACACACACACACACACACACACACACACACACACACACACACATCTTTAAGAGAAAAATCTTTCTTGTTTGTGCCTAGAGAGTGGGGTGTATTTTGGCTCATATGCTCATCTGACCCAATAAAGCAGCTTTGGAAGCAATCTGTCTGATGGTGTAACTAAAGTGCACTTCCTTTTCACTACACATCACTAAATTCTTTAAACTGCTTGATTTATTATTCAGTTATCATTTTTACAACATTCAGTAATTAATGGCAAGAGTAATAGGATAAGGTATGCAGCTACAAAAGAAAATAAAAGTCTGGATCTGGTGACAGATTCTGGGATTCATTAATTCCATCACTGTTGGTATTGGATAGATTACTTGGGAAATGTAACCCGACACTGATTACAAATAACGTCACTAAAATATAAGCAGTAATGCAATATTTTAAATACACAACAAATTAAATATTATATGATTACTTCTGGATTCCTTTTTGTCTTCTGATCCGATCTGATGCTTTGCTTTAGTTTTACTGAAAGCATAAAAAATATGAGTTTGTGTTCATTTCTTAAATGCATTTACAGTCTGATGTATCAAAGCAAATTTAAGAATGGTTTTTACCAAAAAAAAAAAAAAAAAAAGAATCCTTGTGCATTCCAATGCTAATACTGAGTTATATAACTGAAAATATAATCAAAAATGCAATATATGAAATTCATAGTACATGTCTGTTGAATTGCATTTCTAATTCTGTTTAAACTACTTTTTTCTTGTACTGAAAACAAGGCAGGGGACATGATGGATTAGTGGTTAACATATTTGCGTCAAACCTCCAGGGATTTCCCACCTTCACCCTGTGTGTGGCGTTTGCATGTTTTCACCATGTTTTGAGATTTCTTAGGGTATATTGGTTTTCCTCCCCAAACTAAAGGCATCTCTAATTAATCTGTAGTGTGTGAATGTGTGTGCAACTGTGTCCTGAGATGCACTGACACCCTATGTAGGGTCCCCCCTTCCTTGTGCTTTGAGTCTGATGGTGTAACTACAGTAAACTTTCCTTAGTCTCTTATCCTGCTAGATTTATAATTCAGTTATCATTTTTACAGCATTCAGTAATTAATGGTGAAAGAAGATTTTGCACTTACCATTTTGCATATGTGAACAGTTTATTGTAAATTTAGCTGAAACAATAAAAGTTAAGTTTAAATAATATTAAGGTATTGGACATTCAATGTCTCCTGTACAGATTTGTGCTCAGGAATAAATAAGTTAAATGAGTTAGGAATCTATAAAGTGTGTAGACATGAAAGTGTGTGTAGTGAAAATAGTTCTGAATATTCAGTGATGGGTGTTTGCTGATTCTGTTTGTGCATGAAGTGATGGACCTAATGTATCTGTCAGAGGGTAAAAAAGATCTTATATTCTCTTTTGGTTATTTATGGTCACATTTGCTTAGGCAGCTACCAGGTACTGTAGCTAGCTGACTATTGTTTAACTGCACATCAACAATCATGTAGAGTTAAAAAAAAACACAAAAACAACCAAACAAAAAAACCTCAAAAACTACATTAAGTACAACCTTTATTGTTTTGCTTTATTTAGCCAAACAATATTTGTTACTATAGGAACACTGACAAATAAAAACAGTAAAATGAGAGACTGTAAAAAAAACTGTGATTTCCCTGCTGTCACTGCTTCTGTTAATTAATCAAAAAGAAAACAAAATCGACACCTTTTCGACCAATCAGAAGTGAGAATTTAACGTTGTGAAATAATAACAGTAAGCTGGTATAAGTAGGTCTAATTACCTGTAATATATATTATAGTTAATCTGTACATAAATCCTAGTCAGAGTAATTAATATGTATATTTTTTGTTTTCTTCTTATTTTTGGTATATTATGAGTTTATTATGCACTGTTTAAAGTCTCAGTCCTCTCTGTTGCTCTTGTGTAGTGAATGTTGTGTCCACAAAATTTCCCATTGGGGATTAATAAAGCACTCTAT
The DNA here is from genome assembly GCF_022655615.1 of Tachysurus fulvidraco. Classification (NCBI taxonomy): domain Eukaryota; kingdom Metazoa; phylum Chordata; class Actinopteri; order Siluriformes; family Bagridae; genus Tachysurus; species Tachysurus fulvidraco. The sequence goes on from NC_062522.1 coordinate 22,282,737, forward strand.
ACTCTATACTACTGTAAAGGAAAAGCACACAAAGTCATTCAGATGTCCAGACCTGTAAATATGACAAGATATCTCACAGACAAATGTATACAGCAAAATGTAGTTTATTGGCAGAAAATCAGAATTAATATACAGACTATTATAATTCAAATGTAATATAGCAATTCATAAAAAGTAGAATTGTGATTGTAGTTTACATTGATTAATAATAGGTTTAACTTATATAATATTAATAACTCCCATCCAGTACTATTCTTCACTGATCATTTTTAATGTTACTGATGACTCAAGATTATCTTTGTACCTTTGTAGCATTCCGGCTATAATAATAAATAAATAAGTCAATAAATCTATAAATAATAAATCTGCAAATAAATAAATAAATCTGTGAGATCTCTGAATAAATAAATAAATCTGCGATAAACAAATTTAACCAAACCTGACTGTCAGTATTTCATAACAAGTAGTGAAGAAAGTGTGAAAAAAAAAAAAACAGCATTACATGGTGCGCAGCTCAAAATCACAATATATCACAAGATTTCTGACTTTGACATAAAATATCTCTACCTTGTCCCTTTAGAGCTGAAATGTGGGTACAAGTGTTTCTCATTCTTTTTGTCTCTCAGATAGGAGCACTGATGAAAAGCCAAGATGGAGATAAAATGGAATGGGGGAGGGGATGTCCTTTCCTTCAACACCTGACTGTCTACTGCTTGTGCGTGTACTGCATGTGTGTGTGTGTGTGTGTGTGTGTGTGTGTGTGTGTGTGTGTGTGTGTGTGTGTGTGTGTGTGTGTGTGTGTGTGTGTGTGTGTGTGAGTAAGAGATGCTAAGTGCTAGAGACAGAAATCTAACATTTTCATAATCCAAATGATTCATTGTGCTTGTGTTGCAAACATGCTAGAAGTGACAAGCCATCAGGGATTTCCAAATAAAATATCTCTGTGTGAGAAATAACTGAATCTGAGACAAAATCCTGCCTTGGTGTTCCTATGAAAAAGTGACGTTTGGAGCAGAAGAATGATTCCTGTAGACACACACAACAGGTGTGAAACAGGATGACAGTGATACAGAGACACGGAGCAGCCTTGATCTTCACACGCCAGCCGAGGCAATTACCACCCAGTGCACACTAAAGTAGCTCATTATCTCAGAACCGCTTCTCATTCATCTGACTTCTGAAGGGGAATACAGAGCTAGCATAAAAACTACTCCCTTTCTATTTTACATGCACTTAATTACAGATGACCTGAGTGTATGAGACAATATTGGGATTATGCTATAGGTAACGTTACATTTTCAGTGCTGCTACACACAGGTTATGTACAGTCCCTTCCAATAGTATTGGAAAATGAAGTCCAATTCATTTCTTTCTACTATACACCAAAGACATTTGGATATAAAGAGAATAAAGAGGTAAGAATTTCAGCTTTAATTTCTCGGTATTTATATGTAGATGTGTTAAATGCCATAATTACAGCAATTTAAAAAAAAAAATTAGACCATGTAACGGACAGGTGTTTCTTGTTTCTCAGGTGTGACCTGTTTGACTGTTTTAACTATAAATAGATCTAAACATCACCTCTTAGTCTTGCTTTATTTTCGCATGTGAAAACTACATTTGTTGTTAAAAAGGATAAACCAACAAGAACGCCAAGGGAGCTGTATACGGCAAGAAAAGCAAGACAAGTAAGAAAATCCATCAGAAGCATTACACAAATATTGTGCATGGCTAGAACAACAATTTGGTATTTACTGAAAAAGAAAAAAAACACTGATCAAAAATTTTCCAAATGTGATGGAAAAGAAAAGAGTGGAGAAAAAAGATCTAATCCTGCTTCAAAACATACAAGCTTATCAGTCAAGCCCAGTGTAGATATCGTCATGTCTTGGGCTTGCATGGCTGCTTCTGGAACAGACTCACTAATCTTTATTGATGATGTAACTCATGATAGCAGCAGACTGAAGTCAGAACTTTAAAGAAACATCCAGTCTGCCAATCTACAGAGAAATGCATCCAACTCAAATGTGGAAGGAACTCCATCATGCAGCAGAAAAGTGATCCAAAACACTTTGCCAACACAATACAGGACTTCATTAGGGTGAAAAATTGTAAAGTTTTAGACTGGACAAGTCAATCACCAGACCTTAACCCAATTGAGCAGCATTTAAACTCCTGAAAAGAAGGCAGAAAGGAGAAACCCCACAAACAACAACTGAAAGAGCCTGAAGTACAAGCCTGGAAAAGTCTAACAAACGAAGAATGCAAGAGTTTGTTAATATCAGTAGACCACATACCGATTTGATAATGTTAATTCAGACAAGAGATATACAACCAAATATTAAGTGTTATTTAATTTCAGTTACTTTAAGACTTATGTGTTTTTATACTTTTACTTAAAAAGTAGACTGGTAGAAATAGTTTTGTGTTTTATGTTGTTTTCCATATCTATATGTAAGTAACGGGAAATAAAAGCTGAAACTCTCGTCTCATATCTATCCTTTGAACTAAAAAGGTTTAGAGGGTTCTGTATGATGATTAACCATTCACAATGCTATAGCTGTGATGCATTTTTCTTAAAATGTAAACTCTGTTCCACAGCTCACGTGACTCTTCAGAATCCAATTTCCAATCTCAATCTGTTGGGATGATCTAGCCAGCTGTGCACTTTAGATTGAATCAAAATGGGGCTTAAGATAAGAGACATTTCTTCCCCCCCGACTAAAGGAAATTAGATTTGTCAGTAAGTGCATGCTGTAAGTGGGGTTATGCCTTTTCAGAACGATTGCTTAAGCGAGTGGGAAAGTGGAAGGATCCAGTGGGAAACAGTTCTCCCATTAAACTGTCAGAAAGTGCATGTTCTTTGGAAAAAAAGTCCAGTCTCTTGTAAGTTCCATAAAGATTACATGACTGAACTGAAGTGTGTCAAGTCAGAGTGGAGGGATGAGTGTGCCAAGAAACAACAACAGCTTCATAGGCTAAAGTCAACTTTGAATGTTAATAGATGCGTTCAGAGTGAGAAACTTAACATCCACATGGACGTGTATAAATGTGCTGTTTGACTATGATTGCAATACATTATATACCAAGCGGACTGAGGTCAAAGCCATGCATTGCCACTGTCATATTTGCCAGGTGTGTGTGTGTGTGTGTGTGTGTGTGTGTGTGTGTGTGTGTGTGTGTGTGTGTGTGTGTGTGTGTGTGTGTGTGTGTGTGTGAGTGTTTCTAAAGACAAATACATAGAGATTAAGAGAATAGATACATCTGCATAAAGACAAGAATAAAATTAAATGACTCATTTATCAATTGATAAAATATACAGTTGGTTTAAATCAACATTTAAAAGACATGGATATTGAAATAGATGGATAAAGATTTTTCAATAATGAGCAAGCCTGAGTCAAGAGAGGTAAGGAAAAATTCAATGAAATGATATGAGGAATAAAACTTGAGAGGAACCAGACTTAAAACATTTCTGCCTCAAAGATGGCACTCACACACAGAGAGAGAGAGAGAGAGAGAGAGAGAGAGGGGTCCAGTGTAGTGGATTTAATGCTAAAACACATACTCGCCCATGGAATACCTTTCCGTATCAAAAGTCTTTATAAAAATTCACAGCCTCGAAGCGCTACATTTAGCACACTAGCAGCTCACTAACCCAACATTCATTAGCATTTAAATAAGAAAAAGATAATACAGTGGTAAACTGCAGTTCATTTTCTCTATACTCCAGCCAGCAGACTTCATTTGGATTTTCTCAAACTTCTCTGTTGAGAGTCCGGTTTCCAACAGCTGTCTCACAGACGCCTGAGAACACATCACTGCAGCCAGTGCTTAAAGTTTCCTGTGATATAATCACATTTTCTTCACAGACTTAATGCCATTCACTGTCTATCCTGTAGGACTGCTATTGGATGAACAGGGTTTACTTGCTATGTTCATTCAGAAAGAACTGTAAGATAAATCAGTATGCTGTTGAACATTTATATCAGAATCACAATATCTCGCTGATACACACAGATACGAGCCATCGAGAGTGAGTATGATGGAGTTATCCTTTAATATGAGCTTTACTGACTTCTAACCCACTCACACTGTAACAATGATACTTTACTGAGCTGCACATTCGTGCTGTTCCATCTGTAGCTTTGTGAATCTGGCTTTTGGTTTCTCAGGTCTCTGGTATGTTACATATGATATATGCATCTTTGGCTCAGAAAATGACCTAGGTCTCTAAATGGGAGTATTGAAAAACTCTGGAAATCAATTTAATGTGGGAAGTATATCAGCCTTAATAGAAATTGGTCAAGATATGTCAAAATATGTCAAGATTAATTATTTTTATTTTCAAGTGTGTAAAATAAAAAAATAATTTTTTTTTATGAATAATATTTGTACCACTTTGTAACATACCTTTCATAAACACTACCCCCAACTACTACACAATGTACACAAAGATACACCCGGGCCTCGGGTCTGATTTAACTGCTGTGAGATTAACAAAGGTGGTTCTTATAAATCATAATTCTCTAAGCAATAATAATGAATTTACTTGATTTAACACTGAAGTAACGTAAAGCTCTGTACAGGTTCTGTCCAGGAAGAATGCTGCTAATTCCACATCCCCTTCATAAGAAGTACATTTCTACATCTTTGAGCAGCACTGGCAGTGTTTTTGCTTTTACTGTACAGTAGCTGTGTGTGAATATCCCTATTACACTACTATACACTACTATACTATGTCTGAAATCTCAGTATTCATAACACAGTAGATGCATGAAAAGGGTGACACTGAGCTATCTCATAAAGCACAAGACTGGTGCTATCAGAACGTCTGCTCTTTTTGAGTGTAAATTGTTAACTTATTAAAGTATCATGATGTAATAGGACAGGTTACGATGCCAACCTAGCCGATGTAGTATGCATGTACTATTTATAATACACACACATATACTGTTTAGTACGTACTTCATCAGCACTATTTCAGTTGTGTCTTTGTCTGCCTGTATTGACTTGTTTTGTTTGTATGTAAAGGGTTCATGGACACACACACACAAACGCACACACACACACACACACACACACACACACACACACACACACACACACACACACACACACACACACACACACACACACACACACACACACACACACACACACACCAGGGCCTGTATTAAGAAAATTATTAGTGCAAACAGTCAGTCCTAGTGACAAAATTCATAGAAATTTGGGTGTTTCCCCTTAAAATTAAAGAGAGAATCCTAATAAAGTTATTCACAAAGGATCTTAAAGTCAAAACATCTTAGGAGTAGGCAGGAGGACATTTAAAAGGCTTAAAAATATTGACGAAAGGTGAAGAGGGAGAAGAAATTTTGAAGAGGGAGAAGAAATTAAATATTGCATACAATATTTAATAATGATAGTTAGTCAAGAAGATGCTACTGATCATGTAGGTATTATTTTTGTGACCAATCATGTTAGAGATGACCAATCTTGATCTCCGCCCCACACCCACACCCACACACACACACCCACACACACACACACACACACACACACACACACACACACACACACACACACACACACACACACACACACACACACATATATGATCGGTCATGAACGTGATCCCTACACAATATAGCTTCAAATATCTTCACATAGAGACAGATTGAAGGCTTATAATAGATCATATTTTAAAAGTGGTCCTTTTTTATTCAACAACCAGTCATAGTCTTCAGTCTTCAAAAGAAGGTGTCATTCCTTCCTAGCAGCAGGGTTAACCCTGCCTCATCTCGAAAATAAAAGTTTTTGTATTTTTCTTGGTCTTTGGGTAAGATTCTTAGAAATTTTTAAGCTTTAACGAGGAGCACTCTAAGTTGATCCTTATGTTTATAAATACGGCCCAAGCAGAAGACAGACAATTTAGAGATGCCAATCTGCCTACAACACATGTTTTTGGACTGGGGAGGAAACCAGAGTACCCAGAGGAAAACCCCAGGGGTACAAGGAGAACGCAAGCTCCATGCATGGTGATGGTGGTGAGAGTTGAATCTCTAACCCTGGAAGTTTATGGCAAACATGCTTATCACCAAACCATTAGCTCTATATTCTTCTTCTTCTTCTTCTTCTTCTTCTTCTTCTTCTTCTTCTTCTTCTTCTTCTTCTTCTTCTTCTTCTTCTTGCAGCAGGTACTCTTGTAGGTTGCACAGCATGTTTTTATGCTTAGAGAAGAATTATCTTGGTATCTAGAGTGAAGGGATGTTGGTGACTGTCTATAAAAAGATTCACTTCAGACTGTAGTTTTCCAAATGGATTTTCTCAGCCTTATCCTCTTTCCTCAGACAACATCCCATCCAGATTGCAGTACGATTTCCCATTGTTCCTGGGACTGACTCCGGCTCCGACTCTACCATGACCCTGATCCTGGGGAAAAAAAAAAGCACTTAATGAATGATGTATACGTTCCTTTTATTTTCTTTGGATGATCATGGATGATAAAGTATCTTCTAGATTTGTTCAAGATAGTTGCTTTTGTTTCAAATAGGCCTGTCAATAATATGATAATCCTATTCAAGTAAATGCTTATGCGTTAGAGTAAAAATGTGAAATATTAGCTGTAATATATTACACAGCTTAGCTTTTTATTTTGTCTGTTCCTCAGAAGAAGAATTTTCACTGTATAATATGATCACTGCAAGAAAATGACATATACAGCTGTCTGGTCCAGAAAGGTTCATTTATTCATTGCATGGAAGAACTCTATTTGTTTCCCGTCTGGAGAAAACCTGAATATGTTACTGGACCATTAAAGATAAAGTGGTTCTGTGGGACCAGTACAAAAGACTTGTGTCTGCTTTGACTTTAGTTTAGCTTACTGTATAAAAGCCTTTGTGCATTATATGCATCTTTACATACACACAATAATATATTACTTTATGTAGAAGATGCTTTGAGGACTATTATTTTAGTTTCACATGAGAGCCATTTATTATCACAATGGGATTTCACATAGCAGTGAGACATAATGTACATGTACAGCTACAACAGAGCCAGTGTCAAACGGAACAATGCTTCTCCATCTAAAAACCACCATCAGCGATATTTCTGTGGACACATATGGATCCAATCATGGCACGTTTGAACAGGGTGTCACCCGAGCAAAAACAATGGCTTTGTGTTCAAAATGCCCCACCATCCTGTGTAGAGAATCGTTCTTCTCTCAACGGTGTTGTGTAATCCTCTTCCTGTCAAAGCATGCATCAGAATCCCCATGTGAAACCCCTGTCACGGCTCATTGTGCCCCTAGGAAATGACAGACAGACCCCCATTTGGGCCGAAAGCAGTGTGCAATGCAGACCCATGCTCTGAATATAAGCTGGAGACTCCAGCTACAAAATTCCATGCTCTAATGGGATGGGAAATGGACTGAAAGCAAGAAAGACTGAGTTAAACCAAAGGATTTCAGACCATAAAATATGTTGAAATCATTTAGTTATGGGGGAGTGGGGAGAGAGCGAGCGAGAGAGAGAGAGAGAGAGAGAGAGAGAGAGAGAGAGAGAGAGAGAGAGAGAGAGAGAGAGAGAGAGAGAGAGAGCATTATTGCAGGCTCCATTTACTTGAAATGAAATGAATAAAAAACACAGACATGAGATGAAATTTGTCAAATACAATAAAAATGTTCAGCAACATGTCTGAAAGCAGAAACACCATCCAAATATTATTTAGAAAAGTTGTATAATACAAGTTCAGCATGTAACTTACATTTTGTTCTGTTAGCTTTGGGACTCATTTTATTTGAACAGCCTGAAAGATGATGAACAATCTACATCTTTACTTTAGCAGTATAATTACAGTCGTACTGGTAATGCAATAAGGTTAGGGAAAAAAGTTAAGTCCCTGATTAATAAATATTTGGCTAAAATTTCAATTAGATGAGTTAATTCTTAACCAAACATTTATTCTGGACTCTCTATAGCATTGTATGTTCCACACATTTATTTTCAAATAAGAGCTTTTGCTTCTTTTTTTCATTTTTGCTGTATTTAGTACAGTTTATTTTTTAAGAATACTTGAGACAAATGTACATACTGAGTACATACAGAAAAAAAAACACTTTATTTACCTTTAATGTGACAACTTTGTAGAATGTATTGTAACTTTCCAACTGCGACTTTCTGTAGAAAATCATTACAGAATGTAAAATCATTATATTGGTTGTAAAACCAAATTTTATAATAATTCTGGTATTGTATGTGTGTGCAACAAATACGAGAGCATTATTATATACTATAAACAGATATGAAGCTTATGGAATAAAGAAAGACAAATTTGTGAACAAATTTGTCACATGGCATGATGCATTTACAGCATCCTTAGTAGCTGCTTGGTCAGGGTCATGGTGCCTAAAGAAAAGCTATTACTTTTTAGTAGAATAGTTTATATTTTGGGAAAATAATAGCCGAGGTTGAGGCTTACAGCAATCTGACTGTCAGGGATCAGCCCGGAATTTCAGCCATGTGTGTTTGTTATTGTTCCTCGTCACGTGTCTGCCCCGCCTTTGTCTGCTCTTCCCTGTCTCCAAACCTGTTCCTCATTGTGTCATCATTGTCTGTATAAATGTGTTGCCGATGGCAGCGTGGATTCATTGATTACGTCAAGTTACCCTCGTCATTGTTAAGTGTCGTCGTTTGTTTTATTTTAGTCCTCGTCATTTTACTGCATTTGTCTTTATTAAACCCCATTCCTTTGAAGCTATCCTGTGTACGGGTCCGTCCCCTTCCTTCCCTGGATGTGACACTGACGTGTACTTGTAGGATTTCTTTCCATGGTGTTTTTCAGATTTCTAATCAACATATGGTATGGTTTGTGTTTGCTTTAAAAACTGACCAGTTCAGATTTAAATTCAAGATTCAACACAATATGATTAACACTTTTTTTAGCCAAAAGCCAAAACATTTGTCTATTTTAAGCACTGATTTTTTATTTTTTTTTGCCTTGTCACATTCCACAATGGTGGATTTATTTTGTAGTTTTTCATAAGTATTTCTGTTTTTACCTAGCTGACTAGGGGCAATATAAAAGTTTAAAAAAAAAAGTTTATCCCAACATCTCGCACTGAAAGCCAACAGTGTTTTGACTACATTTCTAACACATTTGCAGCAATAAAATAATGAATTTGTTTATACCGATAAAAATGTCTGATAGTGTACTGGTGAAAAGGGTTAAATTCATGCTCTCCGACTCCTCCGAGCGACCTCTGTAAAAAAAAAAAATAGGAAGAGGACATGCAAAAGACACAAAAAGTCCAATAAGGACTTAAGAACGATTAAACAAACAGGAGGTGCTGTAGACATAGACCTCTGCCATGGAGGGCACCATCTTGAATAAATCCAAATTCAGATACATACAGTATATGTGGAGCATTAAACAGATATTGTCATTATAGCCATTATACCCATAAATGTGCATGTCATATAGTCCAGCCTGGAAGTTCCATTAGCATTCATGCCTCAACAGCACACGGTATCATATTATCTGATCCAGATGTTGGCTCTCTGTATGGAGTACTAGGGAGTGGGACTTTGTGTGTGCGTGTGCATGTGCATCTGTGTGAATGCTTACTATGATCTAGTAGAATGATCTACTTTATCCAAAACAATCAAATGACATATGGTACTGATGCTGTGATGATGTCATCACTACTAATCTTTAAAGAATGTCTCCGATTGGTCAAAATGTCACATGAGTATATCGGGACATCTATCATCATAGTCATGACGTCTTTAGACTCCTTTAGGAACATAAAAAAAACATTCATTAATGCAAATATGAAACCAAAGTCTCTGCATTCTGTGCACTGTTCTGTATACTTCAGAGCCTTGCCCAAGAAATATTGATGACAATATGATTTACTCATTTAAAAGTTGGAAGTGATCATCTTTCTTCCCACATGTCCACAGGTTTTGCTGAATAAGCCCAAATAAGCACTTAGATTGTATTATAGGATATTAAGAACCCATGTAGAAATCCCACGAACGTATTGTTCAGTTGATTTATGATAGGTTTGAAATGATACACTACAGTCTTCTTTATGCTTCAAATAGTTATGCATTACCACGATAGAGACAAACCAAAACAAAGACCTTGTAAAAGTGCTAGATTTAACATTTTTTTGAGTACACTGTATATCCTGTGGTATGAAGCAGGGATATCTGAAACACTTACATGCCATGTATTTTATTTCATTATTTATTAAATTCCAAAAACTTTTCAGAAAACCTGAAAAATGACCTGTAGGCTGAAAAGTTTAAGTTATTAGATCTTTAGATAACTTCCACCCTAGCTGGGGGTGAGCCATTTATAGAAATGATAGAAATTATAAATCCTTTCTTAAAAATACAAAGCCTGAATATATATGTGTAGAATATATCTACACATGCTAGAAGCTCAGCTGTAAGACTACAAAAAGCAGTTCCATCTAAACAAAACACAATTCCAACACCAAGCGGCTAAATAAACAGATAGAAACATTGCGTAAACATTGCGCACGCAACAAAACTGACACAAGCAATCGGCCATTATACGACATAATCATTACAAGTTAAACTGAGCATGTAGATTTCAAGCAAGAGACTTAAAAATAGGCCTAGCGTTAAACGGGTTAATTTTGTGTTTGTGAATGTAAGCGTACATCAAACAAAGTCAAGTCAAGAAGAAACTCAGGAGATACGATTCCACTCAGAGTAAAATGCAAGCACAATCTCAGAGCACAAGACTCAGTAATGTAACAGCATTGATCTAGGTGACCAATTCTGTATATATAAATTTATTATGTTAACATAAAAATGTTCTTTTTTCCTTTTTCTTTACATAATATGATTTCATAAAAATGACTTCAGTGCTTATCCATTACTATGCATTATTGTATGTCAAAATGTGCTGTTAAAAACACAGTTAGATTTACTTCCAGTAGTATGTCTGATGCTTTTCTGTTATGCTTTGGCAAAATAATATTTTTTATAAATGTGACCGGTGTAGTATACTGTATTTGCATTATTGTAATGTGCAAATCACATGGAATCAAGCAATCGGAGACTAGCAAACAAACCAACAAACAAACAAACAAAAAAAACAATTACTTGAAAACATTTAATTACCAAAATTACTAAAATATACTATGCTTTGGATTTAGACACTTTATTTGCAACCTTAAGGACTCACAGAACACAAGTTGCTTGGCCTGAACCGGAAGGCAGTGCGGTGTTTCTGCTATATTATGTCCGCCCATACAAACGTAACTTATTACATCATGAAAAGAAGCAGCTGCTTATCTGATGTTTTTATTTAAATGTTGCCAAAATGGCTACCGTAACTAATTCACAGTGTACTCTCAATGTTTTGATTATTCCAATTGTTAACAAATAATGTTTTTAAAATGATTTTTAATAAGGAACGTTTCTTGATGTCTTGATCTGCATTTGGCTCTCGGCATAAATGAAAGCCAACGTGATGGAATATAGGAAGAATGGTGACTTCTCCGTCATGGTCATGAGCAATATAATAGCAGTGTACATTATATGATTAAACATATGTAGACTGGACCATGAGACATATATGTGCTTGTTGAACGTCCCATTCCAAAGCATATTTTGGATTGTGGTTGTGTGGATTTCTGTACTTTTAGTCACTAGAGCATTAGTGAAGACAGGCAGTGATGTCAAGTGAGGAAGCCTGGTGAGATGTCAGTGTTACAGTTCATCCTCCAGTGCTCAGTGTGGTTGACGTCATGGTTGTGTGCAGGACATTCGTGTTCTTCCAACACATTCCAACACATCGTGTTCTTCCAACACACTTGGCAAACTATGTCCTTGTGAACAGGGGCATTGTCGTACTGGAATATGTTTATATTTCTTAGTTTCAGTGAAGGGAAATCTTAACCCTACAGCATACAAAGTCATTCTAGCCAGTTGCGTGCAAAATGATAGTCGTATAGTCTATGATAATTTTTAAAAAATATTCTCACAGCTATCATAAAGGAGATATGATCGGCAGTTTAGCATCATTCCAAGACATTCTTAACCTACCCGAGTTTCTAATTTCTTTATACTTCATACACTAGATGTGTTCATGCCAACCGAAAAATCATATATTTGTAAATTATCTCGATGCCTGCACAAGCTTAGCATCTGTAAGACAGCTTGTGTCATATACCAAACTCGCGGTAAATGTAGACATACTCGATAATAAGATAATTATTTTTATATTACAAAAATAAAGCCGTACACTGCATATAAGACATGTGAATGTTATATTGTTGGGAAGAAATGACACCTTTATTCAAATTATCCCTTTAAATTAATTTAACTTAATTGCCCGTCTGCTGATTACTTCCCACCTGCTGTGCTGCACTCCTTCCCACTCTATGGTGCATATGTGTGTGTGTGTGTGTGTGTGTGTGTGTGTGTGTGTGTGTGTGTGTGTGTGTGTGTGTGTGTGTGTGTGTGTGTGTGTGTGTGTGTGTGTTTGTGTGTGTGTTCTAATCAATCAGTTGCTCCCCAGTGAGCCAGCATCAGTGTTAGATGAAGTCTCTCATTAGAATTTTGTCTGGCAGAGAATTATCTTGGAGCTTTTTAAAACCAGGACCACATGTGCCCTCAGCAGCAGTGACAGATATTCATAACACATGTACGTCGCAAAAACCATGTTTGTCACAAACATAATTTTCTCCAAATGTCCCCAAAATATATATAGAGCAAAATATGTTTAGCCAATAGAATCTTTTGGTAAACATCTAACTTATATTGCAAAACCATTAGGAATACATTTAAATATGTCATGATACACATGACAAGAAGATGGAAATTGTAAAGAATATACTGTAAATGATTTAAATAGCATATAGTGTTTACATTTTCAAGCAATTATGCACAGAGCTTGTACTAAATCTTTATTCATTCTGCCACATTTGCATTATGATAGTTATTGTATTTAACAAAATACAAACAAACAACAAAATAACCTTACAGTTTAACAACAACAAAAACAACAACAATAATAATAACATTATTATTATTATTATTATATTTAAAAACAGTGACAAACAAAAACAAACAAATAAATTAAACAATATAAATAAATAAATAGATAGATAGATAGATAGATAGATAGATAGATAGATAGATAGATAGATAGATAGATAGATAGATAGATAGATAGATAGATAGATAAGCAAGCTGTGGGTGAAATGGTGATTGGAAAGCCTTGAGCTAAAATCTGCTTTAAAAAATGTCATGTTTACCTTTTTTCCCCCTGTGAGAGATGTGTGTGTGTGTGTGTGTACAGAAATTTAATTCCTATGAAAATGTACAATCCTAGTCTGTTTTTATATCTGTTCAATATCTGCTGCTTCGCACTTCCCCAAAACAGTTTACGCATAAACCTCCTGTTCCTGTTTCAAATCTTGCCTGGATACTACAAACCTGCACCTCTTAACAAGCACTGCTGTAAAGCACTGATCCCACCAGAATTTCAGCTGGGAAATTTCTTTGCTGTGGGGAATCAAAACTGAATCATTATTGGTTTCATGTTTCAGTGAACAGCTAACCTGAGCAGCTTGCGAGACTGCAGTTTGTAGCTGATAAGACACATTAAATTGACTAATCTTTGCAGCGCACCATAAGATTGTTGCTTGTTAGAAGGAATATTATTAGTAAGTTCATTTAGCTAGATTATAGCTTGAAAGCTTGTACTTTATGTGCAGAGTGTTGTATAAAACAGGGTTTTCTTGATGCAGTACTGTAGTAATAATTATCTGTATGGAAAAACAAAACATGGGTTTATAGAAATATCACAATAGGTGGATGCAAATTGATCCCTTACTAAAAAGCAAAATGTTTGTCATTTACTCCACTTCGCAATGTGTAATAGCAGCTTAACCATAACAACTATTCTGTGCGTCTCACAGGATTTCTATTTAAATTAACATCACATCGAACACTGTGTATCATTTTCAACACACAGTAGCTCTTGCTACATTATATTCTGTAATGATTTCTAATCCTTCTGGTGTTACCCAGAAGAAGGTGATGTCGGCTTAATATTTATGATTAAAATCTCTCTCTATGCAAAAGAGAATTAATTTGACTTGAACTGCAAAACATGGGATATACATCTAAACTACTGCAATTCAAATGCACGTCTACAAATGTTGGCAAAAAATATCTTTGTATGTAAAAGGGAAACCCGAACATTACTGGCAGTCACTTTCAGCAGGAGATTAAGAGTGTAAATGTTTGCATCTCAGACGAAACAATCTGGAGTAGATTTCACACTGCATTTCACACAGCAAGGGGTTTTAAAATCATATCTTTCCACCATTTCAGTACATTTTCCCACTTTCTCACCTTTGTTTTTTTTTGTTTTTTTTTTGTTTTGCCTATTTACATTTCATGTTATAATACGTTTCAATAAAATGGTCAAAAGTATGTGGACACATGATTCAAAAAGCTGGAGGCACACAACAATGTCTTTGTATACTGTAGTATTACAATTTCTATTCAATGGAGCTAAGAGATCCCAAACATATTTCAGCATGACAATGCTCTGTGCACAAAGTGAACTCCATGAAGACATGGTTAGCCAAACCCAAACCCCACTGAACACCTTTGCTTTGCCCTAATCCTAATCTTAATCCTAATCCTAATCCTTTGCATTGTCCTAATCCAACATCAGAGATTGATCTGACTAATGCTCATGAGACTGAATGAGCACAAATCTCCACAGCCACACTCCAAAATCTAGTGGAAAGTCTTCCTAGAAGTGGGAAGTGGAGGTTATTATAAGAGTAAAGGGTGACTAAATCTGGAATGTGATGTTCAACAGGTAGATGAGTGACTTCCCTTAAATAACAGCTAAATCATTGGCAGTCTTCAAACAACATCCAAAGACAGTGTCTTTCTAATATATTATAACTAGCAATTAAAAAAAATCAGAACTTCTCGGGTCACGGGGATCTCAGGCGTCATCGGGCATCAAGGCAGGATACACCCTGGACGGAGTGCCAACCCATCGCAGGGCACACACACTCTCATTCACTCACGCAATCACACATTATGAACAATTTTCCAGACATGCCAATCAACCTACCATGCATGTGTTTGGACCGGGGGAGGAACCGGAGTACCCCGAGGAAACCCCCGAGGCACGGGGAGAACATGCAAATTCCACACACCCAAGGCGGAGGCTGGAATCGACCCCCAACCCTGGAGGTGTGAGGCAAACGTGCTAACCACTAAGCCACCGTGCCCCCTCCTAGTAAACCAATATTATATGTATTCATTGATAGGGACTTCAATAGGGAAGTCTGCAAAATGTTGCAAATGCAAACTTTAATGTAGCTTATATCAAACAGTCTTTATACTATAAGTACCAAGAATTGAAAAAAGAACACTTGGGTTTGTTTATAATCATGCTGAAAAGCATGTATTTCTGGAGCGATTTTGGATGTGGAAGGAAACCAGGGAAACTCATATGAACATATATAGAAACTATAAAGGCAGTAACCTGAGTTTAGGATTGAATACTGAGGCATCCTGAGGCATCTAGAGGTCTACCAGCTCCAGTTATACTCTGCAATACATAAGAGGAGTTGTTAACTGCATGTGGTCTTTTGCATCATTACAACATTTGTCAGATTGTATATTTATAATCGCACCATCCAATCTCACCCATATGAGGACGAGGTTCCCCATTGAGTCTGCTTCCTCTTAAGGTTTCTTCCTTTACCATTCAAAAAAGTTTTTCCTCACCACTGCTGCCTAAGTCACCTCAGACTAGCTCATTGGGGATAAATACAAACACACATATATATCTAATATTGATCTTGAATTGAATTTTGTATTCTATTAATCTTTATATTATTCTTTATAATAACCTTTTGGTCTATGTTTTTTGTTCTGTAAAGCTGCTTTAAGACAATGTCAATTGTAAAAAGAGCTATACAAATAAACTTGAATTGAATTGAATTGAATTGAATTGAATACTGGACCCCGTAGTTGTGAGGCAGTAATGCTGGTACTTTGTGACCTGGGTAAATTTTCTTGGAAAAAATAAAACTAAACTCACTGTGCTGGATATAATCATTGAATTGGAATACAACAGCGTGGATCTTGAAGAGGACTGCTAAACCTCTGAAAACATTTTTATTCTCTGTGTTACTGTGTATGATGGCAGGAGTTTGATGACCTATTCAATTATGGCAGATTCAGTTAAATTCAAGAGAGCCGGAATGTAATTTTTATTGATGAATCACATGGGTCTCAATGACATAGACTAAATAATCGGACAAATCCACAGAATGTACATTATGAAAATTATATTGGTTGTCTTTGGAATCTGGTACTTCTCAAGGAGTTTCTCCTTGCAACCATCGCCTCTTGTATTAGAGATAGATCTAAAATGTATAAGAGATTATGAATGCACATAATTTTGTAAAGCTGATAATACCCATTAACAACACTATACAATTAAAATTGAACTGAATTAAATTACACGTAATATATCTACAATAATGGTTCTAAACTTGTGAGTCACTGACACTTTACCTAATTTTGTCATTGCCACTTCCAAACCACTATTTAGTTTTCCCCTGCTGCATGACAGCAATGCCACAGGGCATCTGAATGCACTTGAAGGAGAGTGCTAACTGCTTTCTTCCATATACATGAGCTCACAGACATCTGTGATTAGATGTAAGGGTAGGGAAGAGAAATCACAAGGGAGAGCCATCTTTCCCACCTTGAGTGCCAAGTGTTTTCTTTCCTTTTTGTTTCTCTGACAGCTTTTGAATATATCTGTCATACTGATGTGATTTTCTCGTAAGAATAGCGCTTTCAGCATTCCAACATGAATATCAATTTTATTAAAGAAACAAAAGTCTTTCTCCGCATCACACTAACTGGCGGCATTCCTCTACCCATCGATGTTCAGACCGAATGTGAGCTCACTGCTTGTGGCTACTGTGCAGAACACCGCTGTCATCTCCTGTAAACCCTCACTATATACACACACTCAGATGTGCAGTGCATTAGCATGCACAAACCCATAGCATGCACAAACCCATATATTATACATAGAGTACACAAAGCCATATGAAATCGTTACCTGAGGCAGGAATATGGATCTATAAATGATACACAGTTTATTATGTCCAGGGGATGGCTGAAAAAGGGATGAGACCAAACATCAGCACTGAAGTGGTTAATAAGCCTTGGCAATTTTATTGGTACAACCCTTGAATCTTTACGAGGAAAGCTGAGAGCAATCCAGGGATGACAGCAGCAGGAACGCTGACGCTTTTTCATTTTACAAATGGTCACTGACAGTGTTACACGATTTGCAAGGATTAAGCTTAGACCATCAATGAGATTAAAAATGCCATACAAATCTCTATAACCGAACAGCATTTGCAGAGGCCATGTCATATATTTGTATTACACCACTGGTAAATCATCCATTGTATAAACCATTATTATCTAAGCTCAATTTAATAATACAACCATTAAAATTATAACCATCATTAGTATTCATTTGGTAGCAACAATAGAAAGAGCATTCTATTTTGATTGATATCAACACTCAATTAAACTCATCCCCAAAATTCACCGATCACTATATTTAATATTATAATGAAGTTATGCAAAGCAAATAAATAAACAAGTCTGGAAAAACAACCAGAAATGTCAGTTCTGGGATCCATAGGTATTCTTCCAATTCTATGGTTTCTAGTTTGGGGTTAAACACTGCTTAAAATAAAAATTATAAAGACTCAAGATTACTATGTATATATTTTGATGTCGCTGTTAGATAAGGTCTTTATTTATAAGTGAACAAAAATAACTAGCTCACTTTTGAAACTTGTTAGGATTGTATGAGTGGAATCGTAATGAAGTTGGCTGACTGTGGGCTAGAGGGTGGTGTTTGGAGATAAAACAAACAAAAAAAAACCTGTCATGTCACAGCTGTCTGTCACAGCAAAGCATCATCGGTTCTGACACACGGATCTGACATTGCTGAGGGCTTAAAATCTCTTTTTTCTTCTCCTCTCTTAACCTGTACTGACTTATTCTTTTTTTTCTTACAAAGGTATGTGCTTTTCATAGTAATGTGGCATAAAAAGGCATAGAGAGAGAGAGAGAGAGAGAGAGAGAGTGAGAGAAAATATATTCTCATCAATAACTCCTATTCACATGAACAAAGCTGTCATTCATAGCCAACTTCACCGTGTATTGATATCAGATTGTAACCTAAAATATATATATATTCACGCTGAAAGCATTATAAATCTGACACTTCACAGCTTTCACCAGATCAAACTTGTGCTTCTATTATGTATATCATGACTCAAAGTATTAAAATCATTAATTAAATCTAGTTCCAACTTGTGCAGACGCTAATCTGCATTATGTCATAGTTGACCTTAACTGACATTCATTAACTTAATTCTCTGAAACAGGAGAAGAGAGCACAATAAACACAGTCAGACAAAATGACTGGGAAAGAAAGCAACTAAATGAGTGTGTTGAAAGATTTACTTTATTGTGATGATGAAAAAATAATAGTTAAAGCCTGGTTTGATAAGTGTGGATCCTAGCATGTTCCTCAAGACATAATTCTCAGCATTACTGCAGTACAGAGACAAAGTGTTACTCTGCCTATTAGATTCTACAGAGTCCATTTTCAAACTCATACCAACGGTCTCAAGTACCACACACACACACAATCACTCTTGGCATTTGCTGTGAATAGTGACTGCTATCAGGGGAGCAGCTGTGATGTAAACAGTGTCATGTGGCCTGATGTCTCCACTGATCCTGTAGGCATAACAAGGCGAGCCCAGGGGAACACGTCAACCACTCCAGGGCTTAGGCCTTTTTCTCCTCACTCACAGTGACAATAAAACAACACCATCATTTAAAACAGGAATTTTAACAGTATTGACAACTATGCAGTAACTGTTTTATACAAATGTCCTTTGTATGTGGGGGGTTTATTTTCAGCAGCAAATTATATTATGACAGCGTGCACAGGCAGACAGGAAGATCTCTGGAGTAGTTGTTTTACCTCAAGGTTTTAATAAGGCACGTTTTTACTTGTCGCTATTTCACAAATTCCTTTTGAAAATGTACAACTATCTGTCTATCAGTTTATCTATCTAAAATAAGATCTTAATACTCATGAACCAATTTTTCTCCTTATTATCTTTTCAATTCTATCATGAATAGAACATGTTAAAACACTGACATTTCAGTGAGAATTTCATTAACAGATCTGAGCCACCAGGGCTTTTAGTTAATATATGAAAAATCAGTGATATCCCCTGCTGCTGGCTGTTGGTGCCAAAACCAGGGAAGCAAAGACAGTGTGTGCTGATGGAAAGGTGGAAAAAAAGCATCTCTTACCTGTTTGTGTTGAATTATTCAGTGGCAGTGCTGAGAGACATCGCTCGGGACTACAGGTCACTGCATACTAAAC
Source organism: Tachysurus fulvidraco (assembly GCF_022655615.1). Taxonomy (NCBI): domain Eukaryota; kingdom Metazoa; phylum Chordata; class Actinopteri; order Siluriformes; family Bagridae; genus Tachysurus; species Tachysurus fulvidraco. Next base: position 22,302,276 of record NC_062522.1, read on the forward strand.
TTCAGAACATCATTAGCTAAATCTGACGAGTTAACAAACACATTTAAGTACGACTGCAATTAATATGTATTATGAGACAGTTGCATACATACACATACTGTATATGCATGTGCAAAGCATCTGAAGTCTCAAAGCAGCTCTGTGTGGATTGTGTTACCATAGAGACAGAGAGGTGAGCATTTTCAATGAATAGAGGGTGAGGTTAGAAGAGTAAACACTTGGGTGACTGAAACTCATTCAAAAGCTTTCTGACTTCTTGAACCAGCAGGCAATCCTTACAATGCTGTAAATATGTATATAGAAAGGTTTTTCTATATACGGGGATACAAATTATTAATACTGCCAATGCCCTGATCATTTCTTTGTGATGTTTGTGACCAAAAATTTTGTAAATACATTTAAAACTAAAATTAACAATCATCTAATGATATATGCTGTGACAAGAAGATCTTTTTGAGCACTTGATAATTCAATGTATGTTCTGACATAGCACTACCCAGAAGTCACTGGCTGTTGAGTAGGATATTGGATATCCTCTAAAATAGGACCTATGACTCCAATAACTTCCATAACCTTGAGCAAGGTCTTGATCTGACTGCAATGTTGCCAAAGGAACAACCCTAAAAATATAAGCCCCACAGATCACTTACAGATTAGTCAACCTTCCCAATCACTTCTACTGAATGTCATGCAGGATAAAATTACAGACAATTCAAATATGTTGCATTTTCATCAGTTTTATACAGCATGATGCCGCAGGTAACGTTTCTCTCTCTCACACAGATTCAGGTGACTGGTTTGATCAGGTTACTGTCAGATTCAGGGTTTCTGGTTGAGTTCAGCGTTACACATGTTCTTACCATGTTCATATGGGTTTCCTCTGGGTTCTTCAGTTTCCTTCCACTTCCCAAAAGTGACGCAAAGATCTAGGTGTATTGGCTATATAGGAATGTTTGTGTGTGGATGGTGTCCGGGGTTAGAAGAATTAGTAAACATGAAGAATCGCTTAGTTTCCATTTTGAGAAAACTGTTACTTCCAGAGATGGTCCTTGCAAGTTATACTGAAAAATGATTGAGAAAATGACAAAATACACTTGACTCAAAAGCATCTGGTGGGCTGGGGGTTAGGTATGACCTTGGGTGCTCTTGAAGCTGGTCATTTGTGTATTTCAGATTCCTTCAACATGCAGTATAATGAGGTAATATCTATTTTTAATGTTAGTCTATGAGTAAGTATATATGGATTGGTGGGAGAACAGTAGGACTATTAGGAATAAAGTGCAGATTTAGTGCATTATGTGCAGTATCTGGTTGAGGTAGTGGGTGTTGTTCAGAAAAGTCCAGCATTTAGTGTTTTCATATGGTTGTCTGTCATAGAAGTTTGGCCACATTTTAATAAAATGTATTAGAGTTTCTAATTTGTGTGAAGGAAAGCTTTAATTTAGCATGACCCAGTGCAGCTATTGCCCAACCAAATTCTGTCAGAAACAGACCTGAATCCACTCACCCGCCAACAGAAAACCACCTATTTTGCCTGTGTCTTTAAAGAAAGCCATTACCATTTCAGAATGACAAAAATAATATTCATACCCAGTATCAATCAGATCCAGGCATCCCATCATATCTTAAGTTTGAATTTAATAAAATACATTTTATGACATGTATCGGTTCAATCACAGTGACATCAGTTTTGTAAAAAAAAAATTGATTTCTCCATGTCATATGGGATTTTAAGAGCAGTGTAATAAGCTTCCAAAAACAGAGCTCAACAGAGCTTATATTATAAGTTACACTAAGCTTGTGATATTTAACAATACAAATTCAAACTAATTTCTTGTTAATTTCTTGTGTCATTTTACTAATATGTTCTCTTTGTTGTGGGCACCATCTGTAAAACCAGTTCCAGGCACACTGCAGGGTATTGTACAAGCCAGAATTTGAGCTCTGTTTCTGATAGAATTGGAGCGCTGACTGAGGAAAAAAGTTTTGGGAAGATTAAATAGGAATTTTTATATAGATTTTGTTTTAAAAATTTCAATTACAGAAATATCTTGGAATATTTTAATCTTTGCTATTCGTCCATCCAAAGCGAAAGGTAGACATATAGTACAGCACCAGAGAGATAGACATAGGATGGGACTTCATTACTATCTCAAGTATGCTATGACAGAATTCTCACCTGCCTTGCCTAAACCAGTATGACCCTGTCTGGTTTCCTGTTTCACACTGTCGCTCTATCAACAACTTCTCTAACTGCATCCTTTGCTGACTTCAAGTTCCTCTGGACCATCACTGCCAAATGTCTCAGATCATTTAGCTCAGAGTTCTTGCCTGAAAACTTGAGGTACAGTGCAATAAACGGTGGAATAAAGATATGATTTAGGTTTAAACTTGAAAATCCATCCTTTGCATCATCTGCAAAACTCATACATACAGGAGAAATTTTCCTAGTTAGTGTAAGTCAAAAAATATCTATAAACAGATTCACTTGACTCCACAGAGCAAATAAATTCAGATGTTAGTGGTGCGACGATGCATTCAATAACTTCCAATGACCACAAAGGATGTACTCTTTGACCTTTGGACCTGAACTGTTGATGGCCGTCTGGTTCCTGTTTCCACGGTCGCTCGAGTAGACCCACACTTCAGCCAGGATTAATGAAGGAATGGGGATTAAGTTTCAGCACGACATGCTGGAAAGGAATAGCTCCAACTTTAAGAGGTTGTTCTGCTCAGTGGTGAAGTACATTTTGTTGGTTTTGTTAGGGTGAAGCAGGGGTTGATGAGGACACGGTGAGGCTGATTAGATGAGACAAGACAGCCAAAGACACAAAAGTGGGCATTGAGTTACACTCTGAGCAAAAGCCGTGTTTGAGTGCTTAAATCCTCTGCACATGTTCCATGGAAGATATCATGGACCATAGGGACTAGTGTCAAGATCAGTCACCTTTACAGAGCATTTTTATGACCTGAGCATTGGTACAAACATGCACAGATACATATCAGTGTGACATGTCTGTTCCTCAGCACTCCTCCAAATGGTTATTCCATTCCATTGAAAATGTTTATGCTGGATAATAAATCTTTGAGTATTCAGCATTTCTGTGTAAAAGAGGATTTAATATTGACTAAAAACCTGCCTGTTGCCTGTATTTGTTCCTGATACAAAAACTCTCCTATAAGAATCTGCCTGTAATGATGCAATAATACATTTCCTATGTAACACATATGGTTATGGACAATAACCTAGTATATCGCGCTAGTTCTTTCTCACTTGCAAACCTTATTTCAATGTATGTATTTAAGCAAATCCCAGAAACAAAAGATGGGTTAACAAAGACTCCAAAGAAGCATCCATGAAATATGATGTGAGCTATGGATGAGTCAACATTTGAAACACCCATGCTTCTCATTTGCAGATTTGGATTCAAAAAACATTCACAGTACATTTGCTGTGATTTTCACAGTCATGTTGGACGTTGGAAGCAACAAATAACTTCAACAACAACAAAAAAGCCTCTTCATGTTCCCATCCCTTTAAAGGAGTATTCCTCCATCTAATCCATCAGTGGATGTCAACACCCCTGTTCTGTCTGATTGCCTCTCCCCTGGGGAATGATGTATCCTGCTGCAGAATGTCAGTAACATCAGGCACAGATACTGATGCTTTCCTTTCACCATCTTTTCTCTCCCTTATTATTCAAAGACCTTATTTTCGACTTTAATATGTCTCACATGGTTCTTCTAGATTTTTATGTTTCTTTGTCTTTGCCTGAGATTGGTTTGACTTCCTTAGGGATGTTTATGTAAGGGCTCAGGTTTAAGTCCGTTCACTGGCTCCTACTGAGTATGCCAGCAGGGAGAGAGACACAATGAGACTCGTTTACACAGGGAATGGCTTTCTTTTCTCATGAGGGGCCAAGACGGACAACCACTAGTCACAACTTTTTAAGACTGTGTACTTTGGGGATGAAAACAAACTTGTAGTCAAATTTCAACAAATGTGGTGCAAATGGAAGCATGTACATAATGGATTAAGGCAAACTACAAAATGTCAGACACATAAATTACTAGGGCAAAATTTTCTGTAAACACATGAAGCTTAGACCTGATTACAGCAGACCAGACACTCATAATCCTTCCATCACTGTCTGATTACTTTTGCAGGCAATTAGGAATGGATTACTACAGGCAATACATTCTCATTTAATATTCATAAACAATATGGATTCAACAGCTACCTGAAAATAATGTGCAAAAAAAGAAACAATACATTCATTCATTCATTCATTCATTCATTCATTTTCTACTGTTTATCCGAGCTCTCGGGTCATGGGGAGCCTGTGCCTATGATCTCAGGCATCATCGGGCATCAAGGCAGGATACACCCTGGACGGAGTGCGAAACAATACATGTGAAACATTATTATTGTTCCGTATGTTAACACACACCATTCATTGTTGAGACTCATAGAAACCTAAGAGGACGACAGCAGTAACTTTAGTTTTATGGCCCTTAAATCTAGCCTCTGCTAATGCAACAGAGGCCAAGCAACTGGGTTTTTAGTACAAAACCATTTCCAAAAGGACGTAATTCATTACGAGTTCCTCTTGCACAGCAGTATGCTGAGAGACCCAAGAGTCAAGCCTCACTCCATTAAAAAAGCTACAGCAACCATGGCAATAAACAACCAGTGATGAAAAGTTCAAAGAGCTCCAAATTGTGACTTACACATTACTTGACTTCCTCCAAGCCAATACTATGTCTTCTGGCAGAAAAAACTGTACTCGGATGTCTATTATTTAATTACCTCAAAAAGTATCACAAAATGAAAACCAAAGGACAGATTAAGCTATGATTGACTAAAAAATGTATTTGTTTGCATTAGCAACTAAAAACCTGCCTTTCTCTTCATTAAGTATAGTTTACTCATTAGGAATATTATAATAGATATGTCATGTCATTTAGCTTTTTGTTTGAATCATACCTAAAACAGATATATATTTTGAAAGCGCTATTAACATGCTTCGTATGAAAAACCATATTGAATTATTCACAACTACATTTTTAACGTTAATAACCACCATAAAGCAGACAAGCTGCTTATCTTTTGTGATATTAACAATGGTGAAAAATTGTTTTGGTTTTGTTTCTGAACCTAAATGCTACAGAAAATCTTCAAAGCTGCACCAATCACAGGGACATTTTCAGCATGTGAAAAATGCCAGAACAGCCACGACCACACAAAAGCTTTAATCTGAGTGTAAGAAGAGTCTGAAAACACCACAAACACAGACAAAAGGAGGCTGCATCATCTCTTCGTTTCACAACCGATTCTTTTCTGTTTGAGTGACATGAGTGTCTACAGTGTCGTCTAAGGGTCACCTCAGACAGGGTGTATTTGACCTTACTTGTCAAAGTGCCTCCTGGCTTGTTGTTAAATGGTGAATAAGAACCTTGGTTTGTGAGCTGAAGGGTGCCACAGGGGAAATTCAGTGATAATTACTCAAAGAGACTCGGGCAGCACAGCTTTAATTTCATTTCTTCTCCAATAACAGGCTGACGAAGCGTAGGCTGTGGGTGGAACAGGGCTGGGGACTTTGTTTGGTGCATGCTGCTTTCCAGTCCCAGGCCACTGGGACATGAGCATGGTGATTAGTTAAGAGTGAGTGGCTATGTCAGAGGTAAGAAACCCATCAACAGCTCATTGTGTTCTTACCATTTCTATCTCTCCTAAATCCTCACCCACCAACTCTCAATCTCCCAAGAAGATGGTGAAAATCATCTGGCTTTGTGTTGAACGTGAGAGGATTGCCTAGATGTTTTACACACACACACACACACACACACACACACACACACACACACACACACACACACACACACACACACACACACACACACACACACACACACAGAGAATACGAACAAAATACTATTATTATATGATTGCTTCATTCAAAAAATGCTTGTTGTTTATAATTATATTATAATTATATCTAGCAGGTGCAAATTAAGATTATACAAAAACCCTTGGTAGCAGCAAGTAATTATTAGGTTTTTCCAATATATGTCCAGTTCTGATATCAGCCAACATGAGCAATTACACAACCTTATCATAATGATGTGCAAATTCTAGCCATCTCTGCTGAAGGTATTTTTGTTTGTAGACCAGGTTCAGGTTAAGTCATTCATTAATCTTCTTACAGAGTTATCTCACTCATGAGATTCAATGCAGACATGCATCAAAAACATACCACAATGATGTATAGTCTTGTCTCCAGGCCTCCAGCACTTATTGCACGACATGCAGATTATCAGTCAGGGAAGCCTTTGTTCTTTTAGAGGGATGGGGGTATTTAAGAAGATTGTTCGTGATAGTCTGTAAACAAATGCAATTGTAAATAGTAAACAGCATTTCATGGTTAGAGACAAAGATACTAAGATCCTTGCAAGAAATGTACATGATATATTGTACATAGTTATTGTCAAATCTTCTTTTCACATTAAGTAATTATAAAACATCATCAGTGCATGTAATACATGTAATGTAATTTGGCGATTTAATAAATTAAATTGTTACCGACTTTTTAATAAATATAAACTCAAGCTATACAGCAATAAGTGACAACATTTTCATTTAAATTTTGCCTCCAACAATGAGTTTAGGACTCTTATCCATTACCAGCCTTAACCACACAGCAAACAAATAGCATCTAGATTGGATGATTCGTATCTCTGTCAGTCGCGTGATTCGATGTGTTATTGTTGCTTTCATAAACGCAGCCAACAGGCAGCAGAGGATAACTGTGTTTTGATGACTTCAGGCTGATATAGCTGCAAGCACCGGGAGGCTCAGGAGAGTAGTCACGCTACAGTCTATCATAACATCTCTGTCACACATAATTGGCCTGAGCAGAATATAGTATTCCCACCCTGGGAAAGTGGTTTTAGGGAGAATAAAAACTGTTCCACTGTAACTGATTAGGAAAGAGATCGGTAGCTGGGTTAACTCTTAAGATACTCTTATAGCCTATTCCTGTATTTTAGATATATAAAATGGTTCAAAGTAGCTGTTCATAAGCCACATAAGCTGTTCAGAGAAGAATAGACAGAACATGCTTGACCTGGTGAAAGTATTTTGTAATTCTGTCTCAAATTGTGTAATAGTATATGATCAAAAACAGTTCACATAAATAATATATCTATTTCCAGGCCACAAAGGCAACCTCGGCTTTCTGATAGTTTAGATACATTGCAAATAGGATCAAAGGATATTGTTGGTTGGTAATTACATTTGAACCATTATAATAATACCCTTTCCCAGGACCCTCCATCATTTCCTTTTAGAGATCTATTGTTCCATTGTATTCTCAATGAAGTAGTTTATTTGTTTGGTGTTTTAGCCCTGTCCTTGGACCTAATTTCTGTGGTACCCAAAGAAAATTAGAGACTGATATGCTCTGGGATGGGAATCTCCCAGAAGTGCTCAAACTCCCTTTTGTTTCTGTAAAGAAGTGCAAACACAAGCTAAAATATACCACATTTACTCACATTTATCCTCTGGTGTCATACACAGGCTACGAATGCAGTGGTAGCAGAATTACTATATGAATGTTTTAAAGTAATAGTTGATTGATATTTAAAAAAAAAAAAAAAAAGAGTTTACCAGTCATCTTTCCCACAGGTAAAAGTAAAGCGATTTAAGACAATGCTATTTTAGATTATTTTATTAGTATATCTGAAAATTATAAACAGCAAAGAAAACTTCAAACGGCACTTTAATTAACGGTTATAGCTACAAATAAAAACTGTTTTAGCTACATAGTAAAAATAACCATTTCGACAGATAAAAAGAATACTGCAAATATATATATATCTTGGCAACTGAAGATATAATAAAGAAAAAGTTATCTAATGTTTGTCGATACGAGAACATGATATAACAAATGTAAATTATAAATTATTATGTTTGAGATGCTTTGAGATTAACTCTTGAAATAATCAAAAAAGATATAGAATATGAATAAATATACTGTATTAGTGACAACTTGAGTGAAGTTAGTAAAACTTACAAAATAAAACTTTTACAAATAAAAATTGTATTCAGAGATACATTGTATTTGCTGATATTTAAAATATGTTTACTTGCTAAGATATAATTTGAGAGTTATAAAGAGTTCATTTGCAGTGAACACATTGGGACTAAGAAGCTGCAGGACAATTCAGGAACAACAAAAAAAATCATGTGAGTGAACAATCAGATAAAGGCACGCTGGTTAATGTGTGGGTTTATTACATGCAGTACTAAGCTCATACAATCACACAAAATGTCAACTCAACATATAAATTTGGATCTTATTCAATCATGATTCATATCATCTTTATTCTGAGCAGGCTCACTGTGCTTTAATTTAATAAAGTAAATAGTACAATCAGGATTTGTTAAGAACCAGGCTGGTTTGGGATTCAAACGTTTTTAGAAAGTTCAATTAAAGCAAAAGAAAACGACCTCTTACACAATTTGTGCTTAATTTTAGATTTGGCTTCATCCAGTCTTAATTTTTTCCAGATTAACAAACTACATTTAGCTTCCTTAGTTCACCATACTTGTTACTTTTTTTCCACTTCCAACTAGTCCACTGCTTTCCACAGTTTTCTAGAGAATCTATTCTTCTAGTGTTTTACAGCTATATAAATGTTAATGCCTCCAGTAAAAATCACCTCAAAAAGATACACTCATTGTTAGTCAGTTTTCTTCTGCTAATAATGTGCCATGCTATCTCATCAGCCTATTAGATTTGATAATAAATAATATTTCCATAATCATCACAACAGGGTGCACGGTGGCTTAGTGGTTAGCACGTTCGCCTCACACCTCCAGGGTTGAGGGTTCGATTCCTGCCTCTGCCTTGTGTGTGTGGAGTTTGCATGTTCTCCCTGTGCCTCTGGGGTTTCCTCCGGGTACTCTGGTTTCCTTCCCCGGTCCAAAGACATGCATGGTAGGTTGATTGGCATGTCTGGAAAATTGTCCGTAGTGTGTGAGTGAGTGAATGAGAGTGTGTGTGTGTGCCCTGTGATAGGTTGGCAATCCGTCCAGGATGTATCCTGCCTTGATGCCCGACGAGATAGGCACAGGCTCCTCGTGACCCAAGAAGTTTTGATAAGCGGTAGAAAATGAATGAATGAATGAATCATCACAACTTGCAGGACACTTTTCCTACTCTGAAATACAACAGTACATTGCAGATGTACACTTCTTAATTTACTCGTAGGGTAAATCTGGAAATACTTCTCAATTTTCGTTTGTGGGGCATCCGAGAGCTACATCCGCATTCAGGGATGATTCCCTTCGTTACATTCCTGCTTAAGGAGCAGTGCTGAGATCTGCTTTCAGCTTCAAACAGAAGTGTCAATGGGCCTGTCGTCAGCTGGGCTCATCCATGGCGCCTCTGAAACCTGACCTTGGGGTAATAGATGGATGGGCTGAGGGGTACAAGAATGGGATGATGAACATGACGAAACCTTTCAGCAGACAGCAACATGCAAGCAGAGCTGGGAATTGTGGTAAAGCGGTACACACTGGTATGAAGTAACTGAGGGAAGATGGGGTCACTCTGGATAGATTCACTCCCAGATCTTGACTTATACGATTTGAAAATTGTTAGCATAGCAATTTCATGATTCATAACAGCACTGAGACTTTTAGAATTGTGGTTCCTGCTACTTGTTTGGAATTCTGACCAGTTCTGAAGAAAACTAGAGAAGGAAATCGGCTCAGGGTCTGCAAAGGGATTCAGGTTTCACCACTTGTTGCTTTGTTACTAAATAAACTCTGGCATGCTGTGCATGCTGTGTAGACACCCAATCCCCTAGTGAAATGTGTAGTGACATTGGAGAAGCTCTTCTTGCTCGCCAATGCTTGCCCATCAAGTCTTTTGGGTCAGAAGGATCTCCTGCCCCCTTTCCCACAGAGGTCACCAATATCTATGCACACCCCCACACATACAAATGTGTAGCCCCTTGCAGCCCACCACTCACCATGGCAGCTTGTCAGCTTGGTGCTAACGAGTTAACCAGGGGTGCTGCTGTTCATCTCCAGGGGCATACAGGGCGCTTACACAGGAAGCCAGACACAGGAGTCTAGTTCTTCACAAGTGTGAAAGCCATACTGACTTGCAACTGCAAATCATCCTTGTCTTTTTTGTCAGTTTGACAAATAGCGGTTATTGTTAACTCAGCTGAATAGCAAGAGATGGAGAGAAGAAAGAGCATAATGATTTACATAATCAGTAAATAAATCAAGTAAAAGACATTGGTAGACTATATTGTTTTAAAAAAAAAATTCAAAACAATGCATTTTATTGAGATATACAATGTCATAAACCATTTTCCCACGTTTGCCATAGACAAAATATAAAACACTATTTACTTTTTAAATGTTCCATAACTGTTCCATGTTCCACAGAATCCATAGAAGCCAACCTTCATCGGTGGCATTTCTTAGCTCTTAGGGTTAAATTTTGAGAAACAGTAATCCCCAGCAGACAGTGTCATCAGAAAGCAGTAGAACAATCAATATTTCCAAACCCTCAGAACTCTGAAGCCAACTAAGCAAAGCAAGAAGAGCAAGAATGACGGAAAAATCAATGACTTTCATATGGTCGTCGACCCAGAAGAGTAAGAAACAGGGCTAATGAAGCAAGACAAGGGCACAGAAACTGCTCACTGCTAGCATGTCAACACATCAATAAGAGAGAGTGGAATTAATGAATGGTGGAGCTGAAATCTGATTGAATTCCCCATTTTGCCGCCACACCACCATTTCTGTTCATGAAGTAGATGTAGCAATATGGGAAATAATAAGAAATAAATTAATGAGAAATAAAGCAATGACAAAACACACCCTGGAATGAACTTGCCGATTTATCACTGCCAGGAAATAATCAGTAGGTAGAACTTGATGGTGAGAATAACAACAGATATCACCAATCACCAGGATCTATTTAGTGGTTACTAAGGACATAACAGGAAAACAAAATACACATCTGTGATTTTCAAAGGGAATATCTTGTTCATCACAGCATTATCAGTGAGTTAACATCTGGCACCACAAAAAACATATATCACTTGTTCTTTGTCCTATCTAGTATCTGTCTTCAGCCTGTTCTTCAGGCAGATGGCCCTTGGCTCCTGTCCTTGTTAGACCTTAAAAGCTCAAAGTTCTCATGACAGCTGCTGCAAGCAAAAGGATAGAGGAATAACAACAGCTGGCTGTTACTCACGTTATCAAGACTCGCTTTCACTCATCCATCCACCCATCCATCCACCCACCCATCCATCCATCCATCCATCCATCCATCCATCCATCCATCCATCCATCCATCCATCCATCCATTTAAAGGATTTCAGTCATATTTTATCGTATTTATTTTAATTTAAATGCCTAACTCTCAACGAAAGCACAAAAAAAAACATACATCTTAGTTTCTATGTTTCAATTTTGTATTCGTTTTCTGAATGGGTTGGATGTTTATCGCAGCAATTTATCATCTATCAGATCCATCTATTATTCAGATTTCATTAGGAAACTACATAATTACAGACGACTATATGCATATTACTTCAAAAATATCTCTCTTGTTATCATTTTCTGCTCATAGTTCATAAAAAAGAGACTAATGAAAAGTAACCTGGATTTATTACCCTTTTCAGAGCTGAACTTAACCCCATGCCTGTTGACACATGAGCTGGGGAAACAAAACCTGTATCTGTCCCTCCTGCTGTCCTTCCTGGGCCTCTGGTGCCCCATAGAACCCCATGGTGGCATTCCATAGTAGGTCAAAAATGGACTCCTGTGGAGTGAGGCTTTGGGTTGCAGAAATGCCTCCCTCTTTATCAAGAATGAAAAGAAGAGGAAAACCTTGGCAATTTCTCACACAGTCAAGGGGAGCACCAGAAAAAGAAGAGGAAAGACCTGCTCAGTAGGAGTTAAGCCTTTTGCTTTGTCTATGAGGCAGTGGGTGTTGTTGGTAGGCTATTTTAACTCTCCAAAAACTCCCTCTTATGGACTCCCTAGAAACCAAAGCTTTAGTTTGTATCATCTCCATTCATTTAGCATCCAGTCAAGTGACTGAATTATTTATAAAGGCGCCAAAGCTTTTAATGGCTGCTTGGATTGAGTTTGTTTACCCTTGATTGCTGGGGGGAGGAAAACAACAGACAACAACCAACTGTTCGGTCATGAGTGGCCTGAGAAAGTCAGCTACCAAAAGATTCGATGCTATACGTAAAACAGGTATATTGTCATTTGAGAGAAGCATGGAGTGGACTACAGAAAAGATGAGGCTTGTTTAAGGTGGATTCTTTTTAATTTTTTAAAAAAATTAAGAGTGTAAAGTCAGTGCTCAGTGTCGCAGATTTACCTGCATATATTATATCTTGTTTGTGAAAAATGATCGAAATACTGAACTTTACCATGCCTCTGTGAAGAAAATAATAACAGAGAAAATTACATTTGCGGAATGTATTGAGTGGACACACACATTGAGACTCATTTAAGGTGGATTTGTCTTTAATTTAGAAAAAAGTGAGATTGTCGAGTAAGTATTCAAAGTTCCAGCTTTAAAAATTTCCAAAGTAACCTCAGTTTTCACAATTTCCTGGTGACAGTATTCTCAGACCTGGACTGTAAAAGAAAATGTCACTGAAATTTGAAATATGTTTAATGATTTATGATTCAAATAAATTATTTCTCCATGTGTTTCTTAACAAGAACAACAGTATTGCAATATTATTTAGGTTTTTTCTTTCTATCCATATGTGCTGCTTAAATCTGATCAGATTGCATTCCAGTGTACATCAAATCCAGATGTCACAAAACCACAGTGAGATAAAATCACCAAAGTATATTGAAAGTTTATAAATATCCATTATGTGACCAGCCGCAGATCAGAAATATGTCACAGATATTGTAAGAAACCCCAAAACTATTTCATTTAAAATTTTAAAAGTAGTTATATTATCAGCAACAACATCAGCAGAAACATCCAGAAAATTGATCAGAGTTGCTGAAGTACAAACCAGCGTTACAGTATAACAAAACCCCTCGTAAGTGTCTGTTTCCACAGAATTCATATACTATATTTTACACTGCTATTTTTTTATTATATGATCATTCAAAGGTGACAGAGGATTCTTTTAGAAATCTCTGTTACTTTGAAACACTGATAAAAGGATCCTGAGGGAATTAAAATGAAGAAAAGAGAAGCCAGATGTTTCTGCTAACATGATTATGTTTCTATTTCAGTCCCCAGTGTAAGGCACAAATGCCAGTATTGTTTAAGCTTGAAATGAGAAAAAATATTTAATCACAAAATTGGATGTCATGGTATACAGGTCATTGTGATGATGTGTGATTATAATGAACCTGTTTAATAATTACTGATTTGCAATGAAAAAATACTATCGTTATAATAAATGAAAATGTAAAATTAAATATATTGTAAAATCATGAAAATCATGCCCTTTTACCCACACAGTGGCTGCAAATAACGTAATCTTTTCAGAGATAAGAACTGTTATTATTCTAATGATGATACTTGACCTCTTTAAAAATAATACGAACATATTAAATAACATTAACTTCATTTATGTGGTATGGTGGATTTTCATGCATATATACTTTTATGTTTGTGAAAACATTTTGAAATACTAAACCTTACCTGCCCTGAGGGCAAAAGGATAATACTTCAGATTACTGCGTTTGAAGTGACACTCAAAAGATGATATTTCAAAACATGATCTCTGCAAACAATCTGAAAACATAAATGCAACAACCATGACTTCAAGCATTAAACAGCCACATAAGTGTCTTATTTCAGTGGCTATGTAAAATTATTATATCTCTTTTTAGTAGATATTTTGCTTCTGATTATGGCCGCATTCTGCTATAATTCACCTTAGCCAATTTTTAATCTTTCCAGCATTCAGAGATTATAGCCACCATTACTCTTGGCCTGACATACAAAGGAAATCTTTTGCAGGTCTTCCATTCCCACAGAGCCATCTGGAAGAACATCAGAGGTGTTAAAAGGTGAAAGAGGTCATGACAGAACTGCAATGTTGCTTTATAAACATTTTGACTCATGTTTGCTCTTCTCTCACATGTGGCCAGTATTGTCTAGATGGAAGCATTATCTCAGTATGGTTCAGAGGAGAAAGGATCAGACCATAACTTGTGATCTTGTGGTATTAAACAGTGGGACCCTTTATAGACTTGCCACCCAAAGCCATCATGAAGTTTGGTGTTTCTTTTGCAAAAGCAAGTTCAGCTGCTTTCTTTTGACAGTATAATACCTGCAGACTGAAAAGATCACCTGGCACACTCTCTCCTGCATTAACAGTACCACCAGGATCTTGTGACTTTGCCTGTAACATGGTCTGTCCTGCACTTCACTTCTTTTCTGTCCTTAACACCAATCTTGCCTGGGGCAATTTTAGTGTCACTTGGCTCTCTGTACTAAATCACATATCCTGTTCATGAACTCTTCTTCCATGGACCTAAAGGCAACTACAGCTTGCGTTGTTCCCATAGAAGGCAATTCTACTTAGATTTTTTGGCAACCCCAACCACCACTAGAAAAACATTCTGATATTCCTTTTTTAGGTCTCAATGGTGGAAATTGGTAATTATTACACCAGCTGTGGCCACAGAATACTTGGCAGGGTGTCATTCTGGTATATCCATGCTTTGTACTTGACAGGCAGCCCTGACTGGTCAACCAGACTCAGCCAGCTGTCCAGCTCATAGCTTTTTGGAGATGTATGTCCAAAGTCTCTGCACAGTCCACCTCAGTGTCAAGTCTCTATGAAAGTTTGGTTGTCCATGAAGGGTCTGATTAGTGGCTGTCCCACTCAACTCCTATTGCATGGGCCATGCTACCTGGGCTCTACTGATTTTATAATAATGGAATGGGATGAGGTCTTCTATCCTTTGTGGCATTTGCTCTTATTCAGAAGGACTTATATTTATCTAATTTATAGAGGTGAGCAATTGAGGTTAAGGGCCTTGCTCAGGAGCAGCAGCTTGGTGACCCTGGGATTTGACCTTCTGATCAGTAGTCCAACGCCTTAACCACTGAGCTACCACATTCCATGAATTGAACATGGTACTCGGCCCATTTATTCTGAAACTGATGAGCTGCATATCTTGCCCATGTTTCAAATGGTTCTCATCCAAAACTTAAATTGATTCTACTGGAAGGTTCCTAGAATGGAAATTAATAATTTTATTGCATAGCCAATCAGCTTTCAAAAGCCATTTGTCAGTTTTTGAATTCTCTCATTTTGATGTATTTCGATATTTTTACATTTCTGTATTAACTATGAGATTTCTAATGGTCAGGTCATCCCAAACAATACAAAAACAATCTCTTTGACCAAAAGCCCAGAATGCCCAGACAAGTATGTTGATCCTAATTGAGATTGTCATCTAGTATTACCAGGATTATCCGACTAAGGTCAGAATGGTCTTGATGGTCTTCCAGTATGCTCATGCTGTTTATGTGGTCTTTCAGTATGGCCTACTTAGTTACCAGCTAAACCATCATTAAGCCCAGTATTTCCTAACTTAGGCCAGCAACATACCAGTAGAAGTCGGCACAAGAATAATAGGTATTATTAATACGATTTTAAGATTTTAGGAACTCTGGCACAGGAACACTAATTCATATGCAAATTGGGAGGTTAAACAAAGAGAAAATTAGCTGGGCTCACAAGACCTCACCATTGTAGTGGAAAAACATGGCATATTATGCAAGAAAAAGACATGCACAACAAATCATATTATCATAGCCAAAAAAAAAAAAAAATCCTACTTAATCCTGTCATGACAGCTCATATATGATTGGCCAATCTATTGTCAATTCATGTGAAAGGTGCTGGCATAAAAGCTAATGCATTGGCTAAACTTTTGAGCACAATGAGATCCTGCTGAAAAATATGTTTTATAAGCTAATCTCCAACTTTGGCAGTGGAACCAGGGTCTTGATTCCTTCAACTGGCTATCAGAAAGCTGAGCAATTTCAAATGATCCTAGCAACAATATTCTTTTCCAAGTATGTAAATTTGTATTTGAGTCAACTGCCAATGGGCTAACAATAAAACTCCAAAGAGAAAGCTCATATTTCAACTTTTATTTGTTTTCACTGCAAAATCTGATGATAGTGCCAAATGTTCATGTTTCACCAACATGAATCTTGGCCTAAAAGTTAACCTCATATCAAGATCATTATTTACATTTATATTATTTATTTTATATCACCCAAATGAAGCCTGGTTCCTTTTAGGGTTTCTTCCTCATATCATCTTCGGGAAATTTTCCTTGTCACATCACCTTAGTCTTGCTCACTGGAGAAAAATGTTATGGGAAAATGTTAATTGTATTTAATTTAAACATTCAATTTTCATTTTTATTCAGTGTTGTGATATTTCTGTAAAGCTACTCTGAGATGTCCTTTGTTAAAAGCACTATAGAAATAAATTGAATGGAATATCCAAATCTTCATTCTTGTCTTAAAATTAGCATGTTCGATCAAATCAATAGCAACAAATCTCAGCCAGAAAGCACACACTTAACGCACTGACTTAAAACATTAACAGTGAGCATTATGTAAATGATAAACGTCTTTAAAGATTTAATTATTTTTCACATTAATTAGTGCTTCATTATAGAACAACACCTTTTCACTATATTGACTGTACTAACATATATGTACTGTAATGAGAACAAATCAGAAACGCTGCAGGTTGCTTTAACATCATTTGTTACGTTCCATAATTTGTCATAAACGTATGATATCTGTAAACACAAGAGATTAAAAGCAACATTATAGATTAACTCTAAAAATGCTGCCAGGTAACCTACACAAAGACAACTCGATTTATTTACACTGAGAAAAAAAATGCAAGAGTAAATATAAACATATAAAAATATACAGATATAGAAGAATATCACCATTTATACATGAACACCGAGAGAATTAACATGTGGTGTTAAATTAAAAAAAATTACTAATTACACCCCCACCCTGCATGTATGCCCTATGTATGCCTGTAGGTGGAATGACACGTCTCTTCCACTTCTCTCTGGTTTGATGTAGCATAAGCCACACATAAGATGTCCTCAGACTCCACACGAGACTAAAAAATAAGATCCCAGAGTAGGCTGATTTTCAATATTTTTCAAAATGGTTACTGCTGAACTCCACAAAATTTGCAATCATTCTGTTTTCAATTTGTTTTAAACACCTTTGAAAGCAGTGTGTAATCTTATAAAAAATGTGTTGCAAATGTACAGTGTTTGCAGGTGGAGGAATGTGAATGACAAAAGAGTTCATAGATTTTGGAAAACATGGTGTAAAAGCAATATAAAATGATTGACACTTTGGTCTGTATAGACTAGAGTTTTGCCAATGTGACTTCAGTTTTAAACAACGCATGCTAGCAATAAAAAAAAAAAACTTGTCAAAAGCTTTAGCAGTATAGAGTGACTTTATACCTGTAGCTGACATTCAAATAACCCATTTAACAGCAGCTGGGACTGTGTTCTGTACTCAAACTGATTTTATTTCCCCTCTCCTGCTATTAGACTCCAATGTAGGCAGTGTGGAGATTCATGTTTTCATTGCTCATGTGTGCTAGGCAACAAAATACAGCGAGTAGCAGCAGTCACAACCTTTTTTCCTGTCTGCAAGATCATAGACAGGTCTTTCTAGGGATGTGATAAAATATATCAGATAACCTCAGAGTTGGTAAAAGCCATCCCATCCAAATAGGGCTTAAGATGCTATATGTTGTGTCTCTGAAAACACCTGGAAACCTAGCCACTATGTATAGGAGGCTTTTACCTCAGGCAAAAATCTCTCAGACATAACAAGTGTCCCGTCGTGATGGTGGATCAAGGGACGCGTCGTCATTTTATGCGTAGGCTGCGAGTTTATTACACTTTCTTCCAAATAACAACTTAATGTTGGAGATACTGACATCTCAAGGAAGCCTAAATGGTTTTATTAACATGATATTTTTCCTTTTTCTAAGTGCCATTTTTTTAATTAGGTAAATGTGGAATAATTGTCATTCACATTTGCAGGATTAATAAGCATGATCTGCCAATGAATGTTTATGTAAAGTCTTAAAAAAGATAAGACTCGCTTCATCTTGTTTGAATTAATGAAGCAAGGATGTGTGTGTTGGCATATGTTTGTGGGCTTTTGTGTTTTTCTGTACACAGAGGTGTACATGTGTGTGTTTACAGACCCTCAGACTACTCACGGTGCTCAGTTGTTGACCTTGGGTGTTGACATAGTGAGTAGAATACATGAGTGGAACACATCAGTGGTCCAAGTGCATCAACAACAACAGCACTAATTAGCAATGCACACACACACACACACACACACACACACACACACACACACACACACACACACACACACACACACACACACACACACACACACACACACACACACACACACACACACACAAGCAAATCAAGTACATGGGATGATGCTTCCACTTCAGAGCAAGTTACGAGTCACTATTAGTCTAACAATGGCCTAATAAATAGCCTAATGATATATATTTTAATCAAATAATCCTAAATTCTAAAAAAAAAACCTTCAAACTCTTGGCAATAGTTAATAAAAACAAACTCTATAACTTTAACTTTGTAGAGAAACTAAACACAAAAGAAATCACAAAAGCATAAGTCAAAGGGAAAAGCAGTTTGACTTATTGATAAGACTGGATATGTGTTTTTGTAGGTACACAGTATTCCAGCTCTTGATGTGCTAAACTTTTCTCTTTTTTTTGGCAGTGACGGTTTTTTCTGCACACACACTAAAAAAGAAAGGAAACATAAAAAGCGAATATTCCTCATGAGACCAATAAGATCCAGCAATACCAGTTGTGCAAAATATTTCAAACAAGAAAAACATACCTTCCCTTATATAATCTAGCAGACATGTAAAGTGTAAGTACTGTTACTGTCTCTCAGTGTCGACCTTCATCCACTAAAATAAATACACTGTCATCCTTCATGTCTGTTCCTGATTCTGTTTAAAGGTTAGTCTTCATTCCATTGGCAACATGAACTGTACCTGTAAAATACATCAGTATTTCTACAAAGAACAGAATTCAGGCATATTCCCAATGTTAGCGAGGATGATGGTGGTAATTAGCGGCCTCAGCCTTGCCCGGTGCAATCTCAGTCGTTGACAGTTGACACCTAAATTGCTGCGAAGTGCAGAGCAATTTCAGGCGCCTATGTCAGAGCAGGCTTATTCATGCAGAAGCTGCATGATGAGCTTTATATTCAAACAAAAGAGAACATAATAAGAGACTGTAGATGACAGTATAAATGTGGCAGCACAGCAAAGGATAGGTTGTGTAGATGAACAGATCTAACAGTGATGAATACCTGCAGGATATGACCCTGCTTACTTCTTTCCCTGGACAAAGCGATAAAATAAGCATGTTTGAGATCTTCGGGGAGTTTGAGCGCAATAAACCAGAGCAAATACAGTTAAGTTTGTACTATACTAAGAGATATATACTGTAGCTGATTTAGAGTCTTTGAGACCTGTGCGCTACACGTTGTATGTTTTTTTTCTCTCCAAGAACTTTTTCCAAATCATGAGGTAATTATGTAGTACTTCAAGCCTTTAGTCAGTCTGATGGGGGATAATACAAAAATGTGCAGTGACTAAGACTGAGAACCACAAATGAAAAACACATAATCTGTTAAAATTCATCACATCTTTAAAAGCAGTGAAGGTGGAAGCAACAGACTGACGCCTTTGTGGTGCCCTTGCTAATGTCTGATCTGTGTTTCTACACTTGATTTATATCAAGACAGCTGTAGACACACTCTGCACTTTTCACGTAACTTGTTGACAGAAGAACACTGTGTTCGAGATGGTCCTGTAACTCGATTCTTATGTTCTGAGTGTCATATCATATTCAAAGCTCAGGAAAGGTGATAATGCTCCGTGAAGATGATTCGATTTTGAATACACATAGTGGCCCTCAGATGCTTGGATTCTCATAAGCATAAAGTAACTAGTGTGTTCAGTAAGTATAATTTCAGAATTGGTGATCTAAGTGATGTCTGGTGCTAGTCTAACATAATTATATAAAACAATAGAATGAAAGCAAGTGTGTTGTATGCCTGAGAAAAAGAGTACCTGGGGAAAATAAACAGCTCAATGATGGAAATCTTTTTATTTACAAAACGTCTGTCAGTCATGTGATAGACCTGCCCAAAAGCTATGAATTGCAAATATCTCAGAATTTGCTCAATTGGTATTTACTATTGTTGTAGGCAACAAGAATGCAAAGTTTCTTCCTCATATTGTCTCAGGGAGTTTTTCCTTGCCACTGTTGCCTCTGACCTGCTCATAACAGATTGTTCAATTTGATTCAGAATTTTTATATTCCTACAAAGCTTCATTGTGACAATGCACATTGTAAGCACAATACAAATAAAACTGGATTGAATTAAAGCATGTTTTAAAAAATCTAGTAAATTGCTGACTGCAAAAGAGACATTGGCTGCATTTTTCCAGAACAGGTAATGTGATTGTTCTATACATGAGTCATGGGGAACCTGGAGCCTTTCCCATGAAACTTAAGGCACAAGGTAGGGTACACCCTGGACAGGACAGGATGCCATGCCAGTCTATTGCAGGGCACAAACACAGTACGTACAATTTAGAGACGCTAATCAGCCTACAACATGTCTTTGGCCTATGGGGAGGACACCAGAGTACCAGAGGAAACCCCCAGGGAAAACATGCTCACATATATGGTGGTGGCAGGAACTTAAATCCCAACCTTGAAGGTGTAGGGCAAACATGCTAACAGCCAAGCCACCATGCCACAGCCAAGCCACCATGTCCCGCAATGTGATCATTAATTTAGTATTATAAACTAATTGAAAATGAATCAGTAACTGCAGCATTAGTTGGTATTTTGAGAATTTTTAAATTCTCATAACTGGTCAGAAGAATGAGATGAGCAGACAACAGTGCCAAACAGGCTAATAAAGTATGGTCTGGTTGCTTTAGAAGTTACCAAGAGTACTTCTTCGGTGGCAGGTATATAAAAAAAAAAACATAAGCAGGTGTAGCAGGTGCCAGTATTTAGCTTTTACTGGTTAAGCAGACACCACAATGGCAGTAATATAGCTAAGCACTAACTAGCAAGCAGCTCAATAAATTATGATAATAATGCCAGTAATTCTAACAAGGAGAAACAACTATATATAATTTCAAGTCCACAATTCAGAGTGGCTAGAATGTAAGAATGAAGTACACTTACTACATCAGAAGAGAACACATAAGACCAAATTTGTCTACTGCCACTTTTGGAGGTCATGTCACCTGTAGCTTTAAACATACTCATAAGCAGATAATGGTATGTATGTTGGTATGGGCTCCAACCGCACATGTGCACACATTGTTGGGAATTGTTTGGAATAAAGGGAACAGTGTTTATATTACAGATGTATTTATGGCAAATACTGTGTCGTATGCCACTATGAGACTTATTTGAAAGGAAGTTAGCATATGTCATAAGCAGGAATTAAACCCCCAGCCCCAGAGGTGTAAGGTAAGCCTGCTAACAAGTATTCTCACAGCAATTACAAAATGTAATTAAAGCGATATAATTTAGTTAGCTAAAGTTTGACTGATCTTCTTACAGAAGGCTGAAGCCCCCTCTAATTGCCACTATATATAGAAACCCAGCCACATTATTTGGCACACAATTCTTCTGCAATATGCACCTGCACATCAGAGTGCTTCTTTTTTCTTTTCTCTTCTCTCACTTTAGACATTTGCCAAGTCAGAGGCAAAGTGAAGGAATAAACCAGTCATTCACCTTGTAATGGCTAGATTCCCAGCCTATAACTCACAGCCTATAACTTGAAACATAAACTATAACACCAACATTTAACAATCTAACATGTTTTTCACTAAGAGCCTTAAAAACACCCACACACACAGCCCAGCTCCCTGTGTGGCAGAGATGGCCTCTGGGGTCCACTTACTCTCACTGTGATGCCCCAGTGCCCTGTTCAGATTACGCTGTGTGGGAGGTCAGGAGAAAGCAGGAAAAGTGGGACCATTATCCCCTTTTGACCCTAACGACACCTCTGGACTTCTGGCTGATCCATCAAACATATGCTCCCATTCCCACAGTACCTGTGCACACACACACCCACACCCACACACACACACACACACACACACACACACACACACACACACACACACACACACACAAAGTAGTGTTTGACCTGTTGTGATATTTTCCATATTGAACCTACTTTGCTTGAATTTTTTCCCAGCAACCTCACAAACTACTCAGCATGCTGTTCGTGTGTTGTCTATGTTGTTTAAGTATAAACAACGAAATATTTGTTTTTTTATTTTGTATTTATTCACTGTACTGTATATATTTGTACTATATTTCTACTTTATATATGCATATTTTTTCTTTGCTGCTTTAACATAGAAATGTCTCCACTGTGGGATGAATACAGTTTTATCTTATCTTATCTTATCTTATCTTATCTTATCTTATCTTATCTTATCTTATCTTATCTTATCTAATGTGAGCTAAAGTGACTGCATGAATAAATCCCTGCCTCATTTGTACACTGTTGCAGCAGCTTGCAATAATCACGAGCGTCAAATTAAGAGATGCAAGAATTAATTAGAATTAATTAGAATTAATTAAGACTTGTTTCCATTCTAGTTCTGTGACCTTTCAACTGACACAAGCAATCATCAGCCATAATTAATAGAGAGGAAATGAGAAATATAGTGTACCTTTGGCTCTCTGTCAGCATACTAATCTCAATAAAGTCCTTAGTTATTCAGGTTTTGGCTTATATGAGCATAAGAAAAATAAAAGCTAATGAATCAGGTAATGAATGTTTATACAGTTTCTGGTACGGTACAGTATACGCATGTTTAAATACCATCACACAATGGGAGAGCGGTTCGTATTTAACATGCTGTAGGACGTGATCTTTCAAGCAAATGCTGTTGAAATTGTTGCTGTAATGAAAAAATGATTTTCTAAAAGCACACACAATACCCAGAGGCTGTTATGACAACAATCATTCGGCAAAATAGCAAGCTGGTGTGGAAGTACTTTGAAAAAGATTGAATTCAGGTAATTTATAGCATTCTCTGTGAAGTTGGCCCAGGCTACTTGTGTGACAGAAGTTAACTGTGCACAAAGATAGTCTTTGAGAGGCGTCATTTTATGTTCGTTTAATAGGTGCTATTATGCTCCATTTGCAATGACTAATAGTGTGATTTTCCAAACCCTTCTAAGTTGTTTGTTCTGTTTAGCATTTTGGAGCTACAGATGGCTTTAACTTACCGAAGAATTACGACACTTCTAATGCAAACACATGGCAAAGACTGATTCATAGCTTTCAATTTCAATCACACACATCAGCACAAAAAGTGAAATAAGAAAGAAATGATTCAACTTTTCTTTTTTTTTAATAAACCAGTACAAGGTACAAAAGAAACAACAAATGTTCAAGATTATAGTTCAAACCTTGGGCATATTTATTTTTTATAAAAAGCAGTTTTATGAAAGATCTCTTGTATAGGCCTTGCCCTGGATTATTAAAGTTAACAAGGGCATTCTTATAATGGTCCTATTAGAAAGTCCTCTCTCTGTCTGATCTTTAAAGAGGCTGAATAAGGTAAGACTGACCTAAAATTCACACTGGACTGACAACAGATGAAAAGCTATTAAAATGCAAATACACACTGACAAGTTAATAAGCAGTCAAAAATATTTTGGAGATGCACACAGAGTTTTGTCTGGTTGTGGCTGTTTTGTGTCTGCGTCTGCTTTAAAAGCCAAACACCGTCATACTGCAATTTTCACTGGGGTAACAGACCACTCCCTGGCTTGTTTTTTTCCGGATTATCTTTCTCAAAGAGTGCTGCATGTGAGTTTAGAACAATAATCTCATCTTCATCAGATATAATGTTGTTCACATACTCACTAAGTTCCAGTAACTGCTTTACCCTGATTAGGATTTTGGTGGATCTGATGTGGTAGAATTCCACGTGGATGGGATGCAAGACCATCATAGAGTGCTATTCACACACACACACACACACACACACACACACACACACACACACACACACACACACACACACACACACACACACACACACACACACACACACACACACACACACACACACACACACACACACACACACAATTTAGCACTACCCACCTACCAGCATGTTTTTGGATAGAAGGAGGAAACTAGAGAACACAGAGGAAACCCACACAAATAAAGACAGATGTTGTTCATTGTAGATAATAATAACATTCCCCATGCTGCTGGCATTCATTTATTTTCAGACATTACAATTTTATATGCCAAAATAAAATATTCTCCATGTTCAGCAGCATTTGAAAAGACAAAAGATCATGTAGTCTGAATCATTGTTGTTATCACAACCAATGATGAATCTATCCTGCACTTTGTTAAAGAATTTTTTTTCTTATTATTCTCACACCATAGTGACTCAGGAGTCAGGTAACCTTCCCAACAGATTTCAGATTCATTATAATAGCCATTAATTAATTTAAAATTGGAAGGGTTTCCTTTGTATAGTTTCTTCTTTGCCTACCCTTTAAAGAAGGGCTCTCTGCTGCCATAAATAACTAAACTGTATAAAGTCATTCTAAGGAGATTTTATTTTAACAAGCACTCTAGGTAAGTGCTTGTTATATAGTA
This sequence comes from Tachysurus fulvidraco, assembly GCF_022655615.1. NCBI lineage: Eukaryota > Metazoa > Chordata > Actinopteri > Siluriformes > Bagridae > Tachysurus > Tachysurus fulvidraco. Next base: position 22,327,132 of record NC_062522.1, read on the forward strand.
CGTTACGATGGTATAAATAAATGTGTGTTCGGTGTTGCACTACAGTACATTTGCTTTTATCGGTTATTCTTCTATTCACACAAAATCTTGGTGATAGGGCTGCACCTGTCTCTACCATCGGGTTCAAGGTCTTTCTATACTGGGGCTGTGGCAGGTCTTCTCACAGGGATTATTACCACCTGGTTCGGAGGTACCATGGCCCAGGACTGAAAGTGTGCAGAGTGGTGAAGACAGCGGAGAAGGCCATCAGGAATACTCTCCTGTGCATCACAGAAATCCACACCTAGTAATGCAGGAGCAGGGCCAGGAGAATTGTCATAGACTTTCACCACCCTGGACACACTCTCTTTAGAGTTCTCTCATCAGGGAAGTGCTACCAGATCCCGAAGTTCCAATTCGGAGACAATCAGGAGGAGATTCTATCCTCAGGCAATACATGTACGGAATGAAGAGACTTCTGCATATTCCTATTTTACACACAGACACAAAACAGGGAAAATTTCTGGACACTGTATAGTACTGCATACATTGTATACATTCTGTTACATTCTATTTTTTCCATATGCTGTTTCTCTAAGATACTAAGGAAAAACATTTCACATTGCATCACATATGAGACATAAAAATCCTTGAAACTTTTGTCATAATTCTTCCCACGTCCCTTTCACTTTGTGGTTCTATCATCTTCAGATGATTTCGCTGCTTGCCAGTCTGCCATGGTAAGTGAGAATTAAAATAAGCATTTTTGATTCAGCCATACTCTTTAACAATATATCCCATTATTGAGTCATGTCGAAGTAAAAGTAGCATACCCAATAATCCTCTTACATAACATCTTTCTTTAACATTGTAATTTATGACAAACGTTAACCACTAAGAGCGAACAGACTGAAAGGTAATACTGGATTCACAAGGGTGGTCTTTTGTAGAGCTGCTATTAACACTAGGGTTCATTTACAGCTGTCATTACGACTAGAAAGCAGTGGTTACAGTATACCGCTGCAATGGCATGCAAATGGGTGATGCCTGTTTTAGCATTACATACAAGAATAGCACGATACCCCATCACTTTTAAACCTCATGTCAGCAGGTCAGATCGTGTAACAGGCTGTTAGCAACTTCTCACTATAATGACAATTAAAAAAAAGTGAATATGAGATTGAGGAATTCTGTGGCTGGTCATGTTAGTCATCAGCTGAGCTTATATATCTATGGTGATCTATACCACAAAGATTACAGCCTTAACCACACATACCACATTCACACACTTAAGCCATGTTACTCCATTCGAACGCCTGAAAGAACAACAACCAGAAAAAAGGCAACAAGGAAATGTGTATTGCAAGCAGAAACGTGTCTTAGCATTTGATTTCATAACTCCCCCTTATTAATGTTTGTTTTAAATTTCCTTGCGAGAATATTTTCACCCTGTCGCCAGAAGGCAAATAGTGCATAATTGGCTATGCTGTCTGTAGGGGAAGGATGGTCTTCCTCTTTCTGCTGTCAATCATAGCTACACTAGCACATCGTGGGTGTCTGTAAACACATATATACAGAATAACATTAACACTCCTCTACGAGCACATTCTATGAACATTTATGTGCAGCATTTTGAAAAGATGTCAAACTAGGCGGAACACGCGTTATCCATCACAACTCTGTCGGGATAGGAGCTGTCATGTGATACAGGAGATGTAGACTGGGTTTTGGGATGTGACAATTAAACTGGAGAAAGCTTCATTTTAATTTACTGCAATTATTTAATACCAATAATAGGTTAAGCTAATGCCAAACTTTGTAGGCCATTTGTGTTTAAATATGGGGGAGAATTTCTGTCTGCAAATATACAGAAATACATTACTTAATTACTGTAGAGATTATAAGTGTTTCATATGAGAGCTATGCCCATATGAACATATTAATATATGCACATATACAGTATTTAGGTATATATTTTGTACAGAATTATTGTTAGCTATATTTTTGTAATTTTTTCTTTGTATAATATCTGACTTCCTACTGATTTATTTGCTGTTAAGCTGATTACATTAACAAATAGTGATTATGGATAAATGACAGGAGAAATGTGCATTAGTCCAAGTGTGGGGAAACTACATGGAATAAGCGATAATAATAAGAGAGAGAGAGACTGATGTAAAGATTCTTTCCTTTAATATAGTTAGTTAGTAATCGTAGAAAAATGTTAACTCTGAGTTTGATGATGAACGTCCTTAGTCATATTAAACCCTCAACACATCCATCCATCCTATGTACCACTTATCCTTGACAGCATCACAGGGATCCTGATGTCTATCCCAGGTATCTTGGGGGAGGAAACCAGTGCACCTAAAGAATACCCAAAGGCACAAGTATAACATGAAAACAACACCCACCAACCCACACAGGGTGCAGGTGGGAATCAAACCCCCAACCCTGGATCTGTGATACATATGTACTAACCACTAAGACAAGGTTTAGGCAGAGTTTAAATGGTAAGCTTCTGTTTAAGTCATTTTCAACACCAGCATTATTCAGTACCTGGTTATGGATCTGATGTAGTTTGTATAATCCTGTATGCAAGCAATAAGACCCTGAGGCATTTGTGAGACTTCTTCCCCCATTACATAGAGCATACACACAGCACTTAACAATTAGTCAGTCAACACAAGACAGAGTTGCAAAGGACTTCAGCAGCTGTTGCAGTTGATGGAACAAATGCTAGCATCGGGAACTAACTCCCAGAGCATTACCTCCACTTTCCTCTTAAACACATAACCAAAGTGTCAGATCAGGTTCCTTCATGGGCTTCAGGCATTCACAACAGTGAAGGAAAGTCAAAATTAAAAAAATAAAAATAAAATAGATGTGAACATTAAGCATGTACTTAATAGCTCTAACAGACAGTTTCTAATCTTCGGGAAACACATCTAAGCATAGAACAGTCTAACTTTCTAGAATTGAAAAAGGTCATGTGATGGGAGAAATACAGAGATCCTTAGAAACCTCTGTTTGTTTTAGTGACCCCATTTAACCAGAACCTGTATCAGTATGGTACGATGACAGACAGCAAGCCTTCCCTTTCTCCTTCCCTCCCTTCATTCGTCTCTCTCCCTCGCTCATCTGGAGCCGTGTTAGGGTGGGGAAAGGACCATCATTAATCTCCTGTCAGAGGAGATTATGCTTCATTACAAAAGGCTAAACTGGGTAAAAAGACATCTGTCTCTTCGCTGACACTGAAGTTGGCAGAGAGGATTCATTTAATTTAGTATTACTTTTTTTTTTACCTTTAGAAGGATTATGCTGAACATTAAGACACTATAATCTTAGACTGATTTACAACACATCGACTGTTTTACCTGTTTCATTTAACAAGATGGGTTGTTGCAACTCTTTGGCACGCAACAAAGCATTCAGCTGTGTAAGCTAACAAGAGTTGTGTTTCGGCCCAACTTGCCTTCTGCATCACAGTTCAGTGAAGAAAAAAAGAATATCTTTCATTTAAATTGCATTTAGTCATTTTTGGCAATCGATAGAAAATGTTTTTTTATGTTGTGCTGTTCTAAAGAAATATAATGAAACATCAACAAAGAAATTAAACATATCTAAGACCTGGTGGATCTATTGTCAGGCGGCCCAGAATGGTGCTTTGGAGTTCCTACGTATATTCACTGAGTCAGTCTATTCTAACCACACTCAAGGAAAACACTTCATCATACTATAGTGGTTTCATAGAATGAATTGTACACAAACCTAGTGCTCACTTCACCGTCTCTTATTCCTTTAGTCATATTGTGCTGCTCCTTGTGCTTCTGTGGCCAACACTCATGCAAGCAATCGTGACATGATCGTTTGTATTGATAATGATATTTTCCATCTAATCCACAGCTGATTGTTTTGGCGTCTCAGAAAACTCATACACCACCAGAGATCAGTGTCATGGTTGTGTCAATAAGGAGTTAGGGATACATATCCTAAGCAGACTTTTTGTTAATTTTGTTCTCAAATGTCTTTAATGTATATAACCTGGATATAAATTAAGGAAGGTTCAAAGAGACATATTAGGTTATTTAAGCAATAGGGTCTAAAATAGTCTGACAGCTTTCAATCACCTTCAGTCACATTTTGTATATTTATTATCCTATGCAGGGTCTTAGGGAGCCTGGAAAGTAGTTGCAGGGACTCAGGGCACAAGGTCGTGGACACACTGGATGGGGTGTCAATCTGTTACAGCACACACACTATTTAAGTTTAGAGATGCAATTTAACCTACAGCACTTGTCTTTGGACTGGAGGAGGAAACGCCTGAACCCAGTGGGAGAACCTGCAAACTCCAACCATGAAGGTGTTTGGCAAACATGCTATCCACTCAGCCACCAAACCCCCTTAGTGACTATTATATTATATTATATGGATTGACCATTTACATTTACTATAATTTTTATTCCTGCTTAAAATGGCTGGCACTCAACATTTTAAGCACTGTTCATTTTAGAGACTTGGGGACATATAGCAATCACTGTATAAAAAGCGGTGTGTGGTAAGGGGGATGGGGATCAATTGATGATGATTTAAATTTCAAATGTTGCTTTAGTGCATGTAATGAGCAGTCAGTCCATTTCCCCCCTTTTCTTGCCCTGCCTTTAACTGCTTCTCTTGTGAGGGTGATCTCAAGGCTGGACAGGGATCCTATCTCTTACAGAGAAAATAAGCTTTGGCACAGGATAATGAGACCCCCTGTACAGCCTCCATACACACTCCTGCTGTCTCAGACCTGCATCTGCCATGGATACAAATACCCCCAGCACCCTCCCTGCTCACCTCACCCACCCCCGCTACTAGCCAACCTCCTATTTTTTTTTGCCTCTCTACACTCTTTAAAGGTCTGCCTTCATGCAAAGTACACTTATTTTGAGTCAGTCTACTATAAGATAATTAAGAAAGTGATTGTGCCATTTGTCTCTCGGGGGGATTTGAGAGGATGGAGGGATTAATGAAAAAAGATGGAAATGAGAATGCATGGCTCAGATAAAGGGCAAACAGTCCACTTTCTAATCTGTGTTCCATTTGCTTAAATAAAAATTTACTAATGTTGCTCTGTTAAAGGCAAGTACCAATAAACCGAAACATGTGGAATGTGTAAAATCATAAAATTTAGAACTTTGCATTGCTGGTTTTTAATTTAAAAGAAGGGAAGGAAAAACAAAACAATGCAGAATTGCAGGAGAACAAAAGGGAAGGCGGTGTAGTAGATTCAGGAAGAGCTTTTTGTATGAATATTTAACCAACACATTATGGATCATGATGCCAGTAAAAAGAAAATCAAAGTCGTGGCTTTATTCTGCTATACAGCCCAATATCACACATGAAAACATATAGAAAAGCCAGATAGATCTAAATAGAGATAGAGATTAGAGAACCATTTTTTGTACCTTTGGATAGCAAAACAGTCATTCAACAAGCAAAGTAGGTTCTTCTGAATATTTATTCCTTCTTTTTTCCCACTGGCATGATCAATCACGTAGGCATGACTACTAAAAACAAATAATGTGAGAGTCCACATTCTTCGCCTTCAAAAAACATAGAACGTTGGATAGAGAACAAGCATTCTCCTTTAATGAGGAAATGAGGAAATCATTCATCCAGTGTATGATTGAGTATGGTGGGGTGGGGTGGAGTGGGATTGTGGTGCTCAGTCTTAGCAGGTACACTTGATTAATTGCCTACTAAGCACCCTTATTCCCTTGGTAATTGTTAAATTGAGGTTGTCAAACAAACCCCAGAAACTAAAGTTCACGCAAAAATTCAAAAGATCTCCATATTTTCTACATTTTGTGCAATTTTTTAACAATAACAGACTACTCGAACGAGTTCAGCGTTTTCAGACAGATCGGATTCAACTAAGTGATTGGCTGGAAGAGGAAAAGCCTAAAGTCCTTATTACTATGGAGCTGTATAGAACTATGAATCTTAGAGCAGCCTCATAATACATATACATATGTACATACATACACACACTATTATTATATGATTACTATATATATGATCCTAGAATAATAATGGCATATCCTTCAGTCAAGTAGGCTTTAAAAGAATATCAGCTCTTTACTGCCACCCAAAGGTTAAAACTGCTGTATGGTCATTTCTGTCTGAATACATTCAATACATAATACATTTAGTCTTCTCAAATAATAATGATTATAGTTTCCACTCTTCAAGGAGCCTGAATGATCACCCAAACTAAAAAACACATTGAGAAACATACCAAGCCATAAAATAATCTGTTACCTACATGCTTAGAGAGTTGACATGTCAGCTTGTATCGCAGAGCACTGTGCTGTCACTGTAGACCAGTTCTCTAGTTAAAAAGTACTAATAACCACAAAAAACAAACAAAATACCCCCAAAAGACATAATGGAGATGATGGCAGCCAGTTTATTGACTCACAGAATACTGCTTACTACAATTTTAATAGTTTTACAACTTCTTTGTCATTAAAAAACACTTGATACAAAGTAAGGTAAATAAAATGGTTTCAAAGTCCTGAACAGTCGAGCTACAAAAAATACAATAATTATAGCAGAACTGAGGACCAAGGAAAAAAAACAAAACTGTCGTCTAATCAGTACAGGCACATTTAGAACACAAAAAAAAAGAGATTCACCAGGAATTGTGTTAACTCTCAGAAAAAGCCTGAAGTGAGCTGCTGGCATAAACAGAGTGCATTTTAGTGACTGGATTCTTTCACTTTTTCATTCCAGCTCTTTAAACCGTGCAAACATAGCCTTCCGCACGGCCTGCTTATAGGTGGCGTAGTTCCAGACAACTCCATCCTTCTTGTTCCGCTGTTGAGAAAGTGAGGGAGAGAAACACACAAATTTAGTCAAGTTGCCCATCAACAGAAGCCTAAAATACACTCTTGTGGTATTAATCAGTGTGGCTCACCTCTGTGGACTCCAGACCCAGCCCTGGTCTCTCATTGCCTTTGTGTGGGTCTCTGCAAGAACACAAGAATTAGGTCAAACATTAGCTAGTCTATGGAATGTATGTGTAATTCTGCTATCTATTTGTTTAATGCTTCAAATATTCTTATCTGTATGCCTTTTTTCAGACGGAAGTGGGAATGGATTTATTTTTGTTGTGGTTTGTGTGTGTTTTTATTCATAATTTTCATTCACCTTAGTGATGGCCAGTTCGTAAACGAATCGTTCTTCTGAACCAGTTCTTTTTAGTGAACTGGATGAACCGGTTCACCAAATCGGACTGATTTGTTCTAAACGGTTCGCGTCTTGAGTCAGCGCTGATCCACAAGTTACTAAAGTTACACACTTTCGGTCATGCCTGACAGTCGGTCCGACTCTAAATAAACTAATATCCCGGAGTATAGGTAACTCCTGTACACTGAACTGAGACATGTTGTGCTGAGAGAACTGTTAGCGCGAGCTTTTGCTACTGCGTACTCTTGCTACTTTGCTTATGCGTGAATTACTGAACCGATACAGCGAATCATCAGTACACTGAACTGAGAACTGTTTCTTTCGGACGCATCCGAGAATCGATGAACTGGTACAGCAAATGATCAGTACACTGAATGAACTGTTTCGGACGTGACCGACATACTGTTGATGCTGCGCATGCGTGAACCTTCGTAGCAAATTATACATATTGGGATATGCATAGTAACTAGTCATAGGCTATTAAACATTTTTATTAAAAAAAAAATCAATATATGTCACTCTATACATGTCAGTTAATTTTACTATTGACAATTGTGCAGGTTAGTCTGTATTTTTATATGCCGCTTTTTGGAAGTTGATGAAGATTAGTTTATTAACTTTGTATCTTTAAGACACGTAAAACATCCACGTTTGCATATCAATGCCTGTACTGGGTGTTTTAGTTGCAAAACTTAAATGTAAGAAATGTATTCAACTAAAGTTATGATTACAAAGAACTTTTAGAATGTGTTAGATTGTGAATGTCGTCATTACGTCAGGACGTAAAAGAACTGGTGATCTGGATTTTTGAACTGGTTCATTAAATCGAACTGTCCGAAAGAACCGGTTCGCGGAAAAGAAACGAACTTCCCATCACTAATTCACCTTTCTAGCAAGCTTTCGCCCTTTCCGTCTATTTAATAAGATTGCGTAATATATCGAAACATTAATGTTTTTCACAGGTCAGAGAACAGAGTTTAAAACAATAGCAATAAAATATACAGCTCTACTTCAGTTTTTGGGTTTGTGACATTCCAGAAAGTTTGGAACGATTTGCAGGAAAAGTGATCAGAATCAGCTATAAAGCTGGAATGCAGTGCTGCTGGTAATCTAAATGGGGTCACTTTAAGCTGCATTTCATTACAACACCAGTAAGAAGTTAAGATTTGATGAAATGATTATTTTAGACACGTCCAGCTGAGATAAGCTGCATGAGGCCTGCACGGGCTTTATGGAGTGTTGGCTCAATAACAAAGCATATTTCTCTTTTTTTGCACAAAAATATGGTTCGCTGTTGCATGGAGTTCATTAAGGAGGTGTAGGTTGGGCTACTGGAGCGAACCATTGACCGAGTATCTTGAGATCGGGGTTGCCAAGGGCCACAGGTTTCACGTTACATCGGGATTGTTTTGGAACAAATATTCTGGTGGAAAAAAAGCAAGTCTAATTTCCATAAACGCAGGCCAGGCAAACAAATGGAAAGTATATCCAGTGGATATGGTGTACAGTACAATTTCTGTTTTAAAATATATCATATCTAATGCAAAGATTGAGAAAAGTATGGAGTTGATAAACATTTTTGCGTTTTCTGCTTACCTTGAACTGCTGGGCCATGCGTTTTGCTGTTTCCGTTTCTTTGCTTCAGGTGGACTGCAAGTCTCTTTCATATGCATCTAAAGCAGCACAAGGTAGAGAAGACAGGTCGCAGAGTCACAATTCAGCATTGGCTTCATTAATAAAAACAAGCCTGTGAACAGAACGATATTGTTCTTTCCTCCAGGAAATGCTAACTGCTCGTCTACATGCCTGGCAGTTTCAAAAGATACCGGCTGTTTAAGAAGATACAGTACACTTCTCCCAAAAGACAAACAAAATCCGTACCTCTTTTTCCTGGTTTTCCAACGCTTCAAGTTCCCTTTTTGACTTTTTGATCTTTAAGTGAATCTCCATATTTTGCTGGTATATTAAAAAAAAAAAAAAAAAAAAGCAAAAGAGCAAGTGTAAGTAAAAAAAAGTAGTTCTTACTCTCATGTTCATTCATTCTATCAAATTCTACACCTATAGTAGCTAGTGGCTTGAGCATGTTTGTGAATTGGGGGCACCTTGTGCAGGTCTGAAAGCTGTTGATGGCGGATCAAGGCATCTTTACTGGGGAACTGTCTCCTGCACAGCAGGCATGCCATTTTCTTCCAGTCTGTCAGTCTGTCTTCTTTCTCTTGGGACTCCGGTTGGCTCTTGACAGGTGGGGCAGGTGGGGTAGGTGCTTCATGTTTCTCATGTTTTTCTTCTTCCTCATCATCACTTCCTGCTGCATAGTCAGCAGCTAACAAGCCCAGAGAACCCATGGGCTTCTGCAAATTTAGTATTTGTGTAAAGTGTGTGCTTTTAAATAGAAATAGTTCATCAAGCATAATAAAGGTAATGCTGCTAAAACAAACGTTTTTCCATCATTGTTGAAATTAGGGCTGTGTGTTAAAGCTCACCTTGGAGCCCTTCTCATCTTTCTTTGGTGGAGCAAGAGGCTTTTTGAACAAGTCGTCTCCCCCTGTGGTCTGTGAAAATGTGGGACAATGTGAAAAAGGGACTACCTAGTAAGGGACAATATTTAAATTCTCATAACCACAAATGAAAAATCTCAGAAACAGTCATAGATTTTTTTTAAAAACAGAATTAAAAAAATAAAACCGCTGCCTGACCTTCCTCTCAAATACAGCAAAGGCTGCATCAGCAGCTTTGGAAGCCTTCTTGTCCTCAGCTCCACTCCTAAGGACAGGAGATGGAGCTCGTACACTGTCCTTCTGCCGATTCTGGATCTTGGCCCAGCGTTCCATATCTTTCATGATCTGAAGACATTAGACAAGATATAAATGTAGACTAGCAAATTTGCACGCACACACACAATGTATAGTACAGCATATTAAACATTCACATGTATTTTAAATAATACAAGCACACCTTAAATGCTGCCAGGCTTCTGGGTTTGTCTTCTTTCTCCTTCTCTTTCTTCTCAGAGCGTGACATAGTGTCATCGTCCTCCCTTCGATCCGGCGCTCCTTCTGACCCCATTTTTAGTTCCTCGGCTGCCGCTGACTCTGCTTCCACAGGCAGGTTCTGTTTCTGAATGTTTGTACCCGTGTTTTCACCTTCAACTGGTATGTAGATCTTTGTGGTACTGTCCCAGTACAAGTACTGCTGCGTCTGAGCATTGTAGAAATACTACAAACACACAAACCTTTACACACTATACATGAACACGGCAAACATGCTAGAGTCTAATTAATCCAAATTGATCTAAGAGAAAGCATTTCTAGACCTACCCTTGAGTTGGGGTCATAGTACAGGGTGGTCTGAGGGTCATAGTAGAAGCCTGATGTAGCATCATACAGAAAGGCAGACAAATCTGGAGTGTCAGAAGCTGAGGAAAAGATGACAGCCTTAAGGTTCAAGATTCAAAAATATCACCATATGCGCAAGTTCCACATGGAAATTGTTCGGGTACTTTAACATAGATGCTGTAATAGTATTCAAACCTATTTTTCCTGCATGTTTATTAATGAATACATTCAAATTCAACTTTATAATTCAATTCAATATGGGCGTATACAAAAATGCCCATTGTCCTATCACAGCAGTGCAGAAATCGGAGTATGAGCAACACAACAGCTGTAACTTTATCATCGAAGAGCTGATTAATTCAATATAATGCACTGAATATAAAGAGTCAAGCTCCAGAAAAAAGAAATGACGACATCTTACTATAGCTGTAGTCCTCAGATTCACCAGCTGAGACAGTGTGAGTAGTGTCGCTTGTAGAAGGAGGTTTTTGCTGTGCAGCTTCCACTGAAGGCTCTGCATACATTGCACCCTGAACAATGCCAAAAAAAGGAGCTAAAAGAAACCCTCTGAATTAGGATACGAATATAAATGGATGTCGATGTGCATCAGAAACTCACTTGGTTTATGCTTGAGCTCTGTATTGACGCTGCAGGCAGGGAGAACTCTGTTTGCAAGGGCTCGGCAGATGCACCCATACCTGCATACATGAAAAGACACTACACCGTGTAGCTTATTCTTAAAACAATCAATATATTACACTAATTTCAAGTGTAAGCATCGGCCTACCTTGTGTGCTAGTTGGGTTGGCTGTGTGAGATTGAGGGAAGTACTGTTGCTGCTGCTGTAGAAGCAAATCGAAATGTATTAAAAAAAAAGGTAAACTCCACATAAAACATTATAAAATGAATCACTGGTATAATGACGCAGAGAACCAAATTTGCAACCTCCATAACATCAGGTGGGCAACCCAGAAGAGAAGAGTTTGACTTATCAAGGTCCCGCCGGTAGCTGGGGGAAAACGAACAGAAAAACAAAACAAAAAATAGCCATAAAGTCAAAACTATAACCAAATAATCAACACAGACAAAACTGTACTGACTTGAAGCTGGATTCAAGGTACATTGAAAAAATGAATCTCAAGTGCCATTTTTTGCTTAATTCCAAACTTAGTAAGAATTTCTGGGAAAACAAAATATTTGTAGCTTTTTTCCTAAGAAATGTTCTTATTTTTTCCTTAAGATTGTTCCTAGACCAAACCTGGAAAAGATTATTATATACATTTTTAAATCATTTTATGATAACATTTAACTTAATAATAACAGCAGATCACAAAAAAAAGGTTTTAAATGAATTTGTATGAGTAGGTATAATGAGCACGGTTTTAAATTTTAAATGCTATAAGCTGACGATTCTAAAGAAAATAAATACATTGCTATATTTAAAAATTTGCAGTATTGAATTTTGCTGTAGCTAAACCAGTCATTTTATTAAGAAAAAAAATTAGACGTTCTTAAAAAAATATAATAATATTAGTATGAAAGAACAATATTTTACATTCTTTCATAACAAAGATTTCAGTAAATCCATCCCACCAGGTTATGCTTTACTGTGTAACTCACTTCTGATTCTTTAGAGGTTTTGCTACTTCAGCATATACTCGGACTCCATCGATCATAATTGGACGAGGTTTGGTAAGCAGGTCCACCAACCGGGTCACATGCTGGCAAAAAAGATGGCAAAAAGTAAAGATCACGACAGCGATTTAAAGATGACAGAGACTCACACACGATCATAAAGCATAATGCTACCTCATGGGAGTCCATGTCGACAAAGCAAAAACACTTGGATCCAGGCGTCTTCCCTTTAACAAGGCGGACGTTGCGTTCGTCGAGGTAAGCAAAGGTATCCAGTGACCTCAAGATGGTCTCCACTGTAGTGGTGGGCAATATGTTCTTTATGATCATGGCTAAAAGGGGGAAGAGGTTGAAAAGGAAAGCTTACCACAGTGTTTAAAGACATTCTTAACACAGCATAAACACAATCCTCGTGCTTCTCAGCGAATACTCTCTCTGAAGATTACAAACAGTGACCAGGACAGGCGCTCTCCCCAGAGGGTTATGTGAATAGCACTGAACTCCCTGACCTGCAGTCTATCTACAGCAGCCAAGACCAGGATGATAGAGAAAGGTTGTTGTTGTTGCTATAATTTACTGCCATGTCAGCTACTGAGGCTATCTTCATGGCAAGAACGGTTAATAAGAACTAAAATAACCTAAAATCACAAAGAAATAAATGTGGACACATATAGACATCTTAAATGATTTTTTTTTACATATACATGACAAACTCAAACTTTTTGAGTGAAACCTTATAAAATAGCTCTTTAAATGAGTTGGCCTCATAAAATAACGTTCTGTGGTCATTATGCGCAGGACAGTCCAACAAAATATGCTTGACAGTAAGGGGAATGCTGCAGTACATGCACTGAATGGGGTCTTCTCCTTTCAGCAAGTATTCATGTGCCAGCCTTGTATGCCCGATTCTACATCTGGTTAAGATCACCTGATCGAATCTTGATTTCATAGGTATTCATTAGAGACCTGTTAGGAATTTCAGGGTGTATTTCAAACAGTTTGTTATCCGACCATGTATCCCATTCCTCTTGCCACTTATTTAGGTCATAGCCATTGATAATAGGTCTATATTCCAAGGGAGGAATTTGGCATCCAGTATGATAGAGAAAGACCTCAGACATCCGAACAAGAGAATCTTCTCTGTATTGTGGTCAGAGCGCTTCCGCTCCCTGGACCAACCAGGACAAGGGTTCTCTTGTATTTGGACTTTTCTGGACAACACGCATTAACTGAACCAGATTATTCACAGCACATTTTACTAAAATCGTGCATAGTTGCACATATCTAGATTGTATTCCTAATACCCTTCTTTTATTTGTATTGTAATTGTATTCTTGGTCTATTCTGATCAATTTTTATGAAAGACACTTATTTTACTGCACATCATGCCATGTATGGTTGTGCACGTTATCAGTCAAAGCTTGCACTCACTTCTGCTTTCCTTGAAAACTGGATCAGAGAATTGCTGGTTGGCACGAGGTCCTCTCTGGTTGGCCCATTCCTCAGCTTGCTTCTCCATCTCTTGCTGCTGGAGCTGCTTGTCAACCTGCTGCTGCCAGGCTTCGGGTGTCAGGGTGGAACTCCTCTGCCATCCGCTCTGAGAGAGGGGATCGTGCAGAGTCTTGACACTACCATCATCTTTTAATTTTGGGGGGTTGGTCAGGACTGGACATGGCAGCAGCCCATCCTGGGGTGGCGTGACTTTATGGGGTTGGTCATCATGCTGCTGGTTAGAGAAAACTCTATGTTTTACTCGACTTCCAAACAAAATTGCAGTTTGCTATTACCTTCAATTAGTTGATTATACAATAAAGCGAATGCCTACCGGTTCCTTCGAATTTCGCTCAGGTTGAATGTACTTCAGCAAGGCAGTCTTGCTACCGACTTTAACAGATCCCTGGAAAAGAGAAAAACAATAAGTCATGAGCTCGGAACTTTCGGACAGATTTTCCTCTACAAATGCATCTGGACATTGTTTCATCCAGAAGTCATCAAATCAGGTCAGAGTCTTTAGAAACAATTGGTAAGGACGCATGTGGTGAAGACACGAGTATAACATGCTCAGCTTGTATTGAAATCCAGAATATTGGTGCCTTAAAAACGCAAAAAGCCCTAATGTAAGAGTTTAAGTGACGAAAAATGATGACCAACGTTTGAAAAAGTAAAAGTATTCATCTGAAAGCATTAACTACCTCATCTTTATATAAAAAAAAAAAGAAAAGAAAAATTAATAATGAAAAGCCATTATTAAATTTGGTCCATTTACATCTAATGCAGGCAGCATGTAATACAAAAAAATAAATAAATAAAATTAATAATTACCATTTAAGTGTTTCACAAAAACATGAACGCTCCACCAGTTTGCTTTGTGTGAATGGTATAGAAGGTGGATAGAAAGTATAGATTATTTAATTTTGAAACTTGAGGATAATGGCAGTTCCACCGTTAATATCTGAGAAGAAGCACAGATCAAATCGCCGATTGTCAAAAAAATGAACAAATAAATAAAAAGTCGCTGCTGAGCCCTTGATCAAAACACATAAATGGTGACCCGTGAACTGACCCCAACTTACCTCCATAGTCAAGATGTGTAAACATGTTTCACATTACGATACACTTCTTACTAACTAAATGGATTTTATTTCAGGGGTTTCCATTCACTTTTACTATAGTCTAGGTTGCACCATAAGTCAACCTTTTTTTACTATCTACATTTATGCATGCGAATGGTGACATAGATGCAGGTCCAACAGTTCAAGCCTGAACTAGGGTTACTGTCAGAGTTGAGTTCTTCAAGGTTTTCCACTTGTCTCTACGGTTTTGTTCTGAGCTGACAAAACATGCTTAACAGTGGACTGGCTAATGCACAACTCTCCCTTGGTGTACAAGTGTGTGTGATGGGCTGGCATTCCATACCAGATATATTGGTGGTATTGATATACCTCACACTCAACGTTCCCAGGATAGGCTCCTCATCTACCAGGACCCTGACCAGGTTAAAGTCATGTCTAAAAGATGAATGAATGAATGATTTCTTATTAACTGCTTCCTTAACTCAATTTTAAAAGCCTTCATTAACCCAATGATATATGAAAATATTTTCACCCAAAAGAGTAAATTATCCTTAATGTAGTACATTCCTATATAACTGTTTATAGGTGTTTTATGTGGACACATTTACTGAATACATTCAATTGGCTGGTAACAGGAGGGAAATCTAGCAGTATCTGGCACAAGGTTGTAGCGTGAAAGGATATCTAAGAAACAGCTGATTCTGAAGCAATGCTTAAAATGCATAAAGATACACCAAAATTCCAGGCGAGCATCTTGATAGGAAATACTAGCAAGCACGACAAGGCAGCTCAAACAAAGAAAGGACTGGAGCGGAAATCTACAACAGAAGGAGGGATCCTACAGTCAGCACAACACCTTTAACTTTCCTTTCCATCAACCTCATTCAAACTTTCAAACCTAGCAGACGCGTCACAAAGTGGATGCCAGTCGAAACCTCCTCACAAGTGTCACGCTAGTAGAAAACAAATGAGGACCTGTGACAAAAATACAATAAAATGACGCAAAATGATAAAAGGACAGTACAGGGTTGATCTGACCAGCAAAAAAATAATCAGTGCAATCATAAATGATACCAACAAAGAAACCAACCATTCATTCATTTTATCATTTCCGAAGTTAGCAGCGCAAAAGTCCAACATCTGAAACAAGTCAAACAGAGCCGAGCCTTGAAAAATCAGACCCTTAAAATTTCAACCCAGTGAATATCCATGTGAAGCATTCCAGTCCGAAACTGAAACATGAAGTCAAACATGGGAAGCAAGGAGACAGCATTCCACATGACAAAAGGTAAGGGATGAAGATTCTTAAGAGAAAAGAAGACCGCCCAGTGGGAGTAACGTTGATAAGATGCCAAGAAGGAATCAATGATGGAGGTCAATTAAGTATGGAACAACTTGCAGGTCATGTAAAGTGGCAGAAATGTACTGGAAACCACCACAGCGCTAATTTTCGAAGTGGTGATGAAGTCGATAAGAAGCTGTGAAGATGTGTGAAGACTGACTGACACTGTAGCGCCAAAAAAGAAACAGAAGTAGTGCATCACGGCAACCTTGAAGCTGGATAAAGTCATCAGATGATAAAGTGACCGAACTATTATTCAAAAGAGTGAAATTATAGGCATTAATCCATGCAAGCCCATCAGTCAGGTAACGTTCGAGAAAATGGATCACAAATTCAATGCTTGCAAATCTTAAATCTGAATTTTACACTCAGACAATCCATGCAGTTATATGTTTACAAGCAAAAATTATGCTAATGTTTAAAAACCCAGAAACCAAAAATAATAATAATCAAATTAAATTGGGAAAAATTCACCAACGATCATGTGTTGTACCATTTCCTCCGTGCAGGAGAATATATTCCCATGACAGACGTATATATAAGCATAAAGATTTTCACTCCTTGTTTGCCACGCAAACCGGTTAAAGGATATCCTGATCCGTTTAACGGATAAATAAATGAGCTGCTTTTTTTTAAAAAATAGACTGCTAAATGCTTTCATAAGTGTTATAACTTTGTATAAAAGATGAAGGCGCTTTTGAGTATCCCCATGTGCCCCTCCCATGTTCTGTGTCCACCCAATCCCACCCTTGGCCCTGCCCCAGCCCAAGCCTTCTTTGTTTGAAGACACAGCTGCTGTAGAGGGACAAGAATGGGCCACCTGGTTGGACTCCATGAAGTGGACAGCATCCTCGATGTTTAAAAACTCCACATAGGCCGTATCGGAGCTGTAACCTGGGGACAGCATTTGAAATACAAATGGGTCTGTGTTAGTTAATTCCAGTAAATAGATAAAAACATTAAAAAAAAAAAAAAATCACGGTGAACATAACAGCGACCTAATTCTCTAAAAATCCATACATTTAGTGGTCTTAGTGGTGTGTCAGAATTGCACAAGAGCATTTTTTTTTGTTTTCGGTAATTGAAGAGCAATCACACAAACAAATGTTTTAGTTCATTCAGCTTGCATCGGTGTAAATGGAAGTTCATTGTGTCTGATGTTGCTTGAAACAATGGAATGCATGGTTGGTATGTTGTGTACAACCTGCCGAAATTCACACCTAAATATAGCTCACGTGTCTAATGACAATTTTGCTCATGATGACCAGGTTATTTATATATATATTATATATATATATGAAAATAAAACATTTCACATGTTCCGAACTGAACGGATATTCCCCTGTTTGAGGTCTGCTGTTGGAAAAACTCAAAACTTGCCAAACCGTCATCACAAGATTTAAAACAGGGATTATTTGTGTAGGGGATTCCTCAGAGCTTACTAGTCAAAGACATTTTGGGCATTCTTAAAGCTGAGAAGATCCAGCATGGAAACATTTTCTTGTTCAGGAATATTGAGGCGATAATAAAAATAAGAATTGTATAGGGAGGTTATTGTAACTTAAGAGTCCCAATTTAACCAAATGTCAAGCAACAACATAGAACATTTCTTTGTGTATATTAAGATTTCTATTAATGGAATTATTCAAATGTGCAAAACAGCTCAGACTTCGACCAAAAAAAGGCCACATGTGACAACCTCACGTCATACTGAGAAATATAATTGTCACGTGTGTGTGTGTACGCGCGTGTGAGATCGAGTGAGATCACATTCCCAGCAATGTACTGGAAGATCTGATAAACCCACAAACCATTTTTTTTTAAAGATGGACGCTGCTAAAACAGAGCTGCACAAGCTCCAGCACAAGATGCAAAAGGAAGAGGGACAGGAAACCAATAGTTTTAACAAGAAAAATGGTAGTATATTTAAAAATAAATAAACAACAACAACAAAAAAACTAAAAGGTGTCTAAGGTGAGATAAATGGCTACAAGAAAACCGTAATGAGCGCAAGGTTCGAGGAGCGAAAAGCGAAGTGTTTGCGAATGGTATAGAAGATTTGAAATTGCGAAATCTCACCTGGAACAACATCTCGTATTTTCATGCCTTGCATTGGTACTCCATCCCGAACCGCGAATGCATCCAGTATCTGTGAAATAATTTTTATATTTAAAGTCATTTAGTAATCACCATCATTAAAGGCGACATGAACGGGGTGGAAAAAAGAAAAACAAATACATTACACAAACTACCTGCTGCATTGTAGCAGTTTTGGGAATTCCAGAGATGGCAATGGTTTTTGAGATCTTATCCTGAACATTGGCATTCCGGTAATCCTGGTCCTGTGCAAAATTTAAAAGCATTATTCCAAACATTGGAGGTGACAAAAGCCTACAAGGAAACATCAAATGCTGGCAAAGAATCTGTAAGCTGAACCTTATTTAAAAAAAAAATTACCAAGGGTTGGGCAATGTGGCCGGAAATAGTATCGTTTTATTTATTTTATACCATTAATGTGAAAGGAAATGTATTCCGTGTGTTTGTCAGACATCAAGATTTAATGTAAACATCTTGTGTGTGTACTGTATACAAGTAAATGCCTCAGGATAAGCTGTCTTAACATGATCTTAACCTTCTGAAACACCCTGGTTTTTCCGCCGAAAATATGAAATGCGCTACTGATTTTTCATCTTAAGCAGAAGTTTGACTCTCCCTACGGTCAAACGTTTCAAAGTTTATAAATATTACTCTTTTTCCAGGTTTTGGAACGTCACCTTTTGGCTACGTAACCCGAACAACTGCTATAGCATTATGTCCACGAAAGACTCATTGTGGATCGTGCAAATGTTTACTATTTACTGTGAACATAAGCAAAATATCTTAAATTGCTCAAAACGTTTATTATTGATATCAGGTAGTAATTGTGTTCTAGAAAAACAAATGATCAATTCATCACCCCAATAATGTCTTCAAGCACAGTGAAATAAACATTCTGAACATTTCAAATTTCACTACAATAAACACCATTTTTCATGCAATGCACACAAATTAAAGACACTGACCTGAGAACCAGATGCAGTTGGTCTTTCAGGTGGAGCTGATTTGGGTGTTTTTAGGTTCTTTTCAGGTCCCTGAAGATCCTCAAGGATATAGTCAAATTTTTGCGCAGAACTGGTCCTGTAATCGATGTCTCCGTAGTCCTGGTCTCGCCTTCCTTCTCTGTTACTCTGTGGATCTCTTGGTACTGGCAGAAGGCTGCCTTTCTTTTGACCCTCATCAAGAGGCATATCTTTCCCCTTAAAGTTTCCTTGATCAACCGAGAAATGGCTCTCTTTGACCGACAGATTCTTGTCTGGAAAGAACGGATGCCTTCCCCCCGGTGGTATAGTGCTGTCAGGCTTTTCGTCTCTTGACCAACGTTGACTTTCTTTGTCTTTGCTTGGGATATTTAGACTGGGATTCAGTGGTAAAAGTGGTATCTTCTGAGGGACCGGATGAGGCAGATCTCTGCCTGGGACATCAGTTTGAACATTGTCCCAATTTCGGACTTTAGAATCTTCTCTTTCTGGTCGAGAGAACTCTGAATTTCCACGCTCCTTAGCTGGAATCTCCACCGATGGCCGCTCTCTATCTTTGAACTGTGATGGTTCTCCTAACTCACCTTCCTTGCCAGGTCCATGTGGAAATCGCTTCTTCACATTGCTGGCTAAATTGGGACTTCTATTCATTCTCCTGCACCACTCTTCTGAGAGGGAATTATCTTCTAATCGAAACCCAGACCTGTTCTCAGCTTGTTCAGGAAATTCTCTGTCCCTCAGTGTTGGTTCAACTACTTTAAGCATGTCTTTTTCTGGACCTTGCCGATCTAGAGGCATATCAGGTCTTCCCCGGAGATTCATGCTATCGTTACCATGAAACATCTGAGGAGAGCGATCCCTAAAATCACCTGTCTGTCCCATTCGATTCCTGAAATCCATATCAGATTCAAACCTTCCTCTGGGATTTAAGGGAGGGACGCAACCTCGCCTATTGAAATCCACTGACCTGTCCCGTGGAGGCATGTCCATACTGAATCCATCAATGTCATTCATGCCCATCTGAGAGTGCCCCATTTCTCTTATATGGTCATTTCTGTCCATAGATTCCATGGCAAGCCGCCTTCTAACATCCACGGGTGACATGTTGAAACCAGGCATGTCCATTCGAAATCTGTCCCTCTCCCTCATGTTCATAAATTGATCTTCGTGCCCCCTTATGTTCCTAACTTGCATGTCCCTGCCACCCATATCTAAAGAAGGCCGACCCTGACCTACATAACCAGGTGCATTTTGCTCCATCTCCAAACGTCTTCTAAAATCTAGATCGTTTTCGGGCATAAAGAAGTCTCGAGGAGAGTCTCGCCCTCTGTCAAGAAGACCCATGTTTCTTCCCATCATATCTGGGGAGTAGTCAAACCTCCTCATGTCCATGGGGGGTCTGTCCTGCGCTCCCATATTCATCCCTTCTCGTCCTCTGAAGGCAGGCATTGGTCTGTTTCTTCCCTCAAACATCTCCCCACGTGGGTCCCCACTGCAATCATACCATGTGGTTTACCACTGTCTATCACACTTTGCAGTAAATACACAGAAATCCCAAGCTTTGTACAAAATATATAAGCTGTACTCTCACAATATCAGACTAAGCTTGGGATTCTGCTGGCATCATGCTAACATTTGTACTTAAACTTTCTCTTAATGTAGGATCCTTTAAGCATCACATAGTCCGTCAAATGCAACACTATGATTTCATATGTGTAGAACACAAACGTTTGTGTGGCACAGGTGTAAATCAAATACAAAGCAATAAATATTTAAAAGAAATAAGAAAAGATGCTAATCGTTTGAAAATCGCATGCTTTCTATAACCACCATAATATCACTTCACAGTTAGAAATTATTTTGAGTAGAGATGACTTTGTTTAGTTTTCCTTGCTCCCATTGGCTACAATTTCAAGTTATGGAAATCACTGATTGCTAACAACTCCTGTCTGCTAGTGTTTTTGCAGATATAAAGAACCATCCTATAGTGAGACCCAAGAGATCGATAGTATTTGAAGATCGAACAGTGCACATCTTCCTGTAGGGAGATGACTAGTGTAAATTAGCAGGCATTTAGGAACTTTAGCATCACAGGGCCTTGGGGTGTCTGAGTCAGCCCAGGAACTGTGACTGGCTGCTATACAGGTCAGTCAGTCCCTCTTGGGCAGTCCTTGGACTTTAATAGAAATTCTATTCAGTTTGAAACTTTGGCTATGCGAGACTAGAACTTTCATGACTCCATTTCTAAGCTCACTTAGACATTCAACTTGCCCGAATATATAGACATGCAGTGTCTCCTCATAACGTATACATAATGTGCAAGAGATGATGGGGCGTGTCTATAAAATGACTGACAAGAGGCCAATCTGCATACAAATAAACATGCCATACCAGATGGTTGGCTTTCAGACTTCTTTTTAGCAGCTACATTATACACTTGTTCTGAGACAATACTATAAATATTATCACCATACTAGCAACAGATTAAAAAATTTAACTAATAATTGACTATTAATCTAAAAATGAATCTAAAAATGTTGTTTTGCCCCATCCTGGAAACAATAAGCACTTTGAATGAGCTTACCAAAAGGGCATCCCCCCTCGTGGTCCAGATCTTGAACCATTCCACATGATGGTTCAGCTTCTCAGCTTACACCAGCCTGGCCTGCTCAGAAAATTGTTCACCTGCAAATACGCTTCTGTTATTACCTCAATCCATGATTCATGGTCTTTAAATAACTGTTTTGGCTTTAAAACAATTCAACTCAAAACTGAACTGAAGCACAACACAGAACATATAAACTCAACTCACAATAAGGTTCATATCTATAACTGCAGAAAAGTAGTTCACATTTAATTGGTTTGAACATTTAAGTTTAGTTATAGAAGTGCAAAACATCTTAAGTTAGGAGTTGAATTTTGTTCAATGTTCTTAAGCTGAGATTTTGAAAGAGTAGGTTCTTCTTGCACATGCCACAAACACAGTCTCAGTCTCGTTCGCTCACTCACTCAGTCTCTCTCTCTTACACAGACACACTTCCAGAAATCCTTAAATAGACTGCTTTTTAAGTAAGAGATCCCCACACCTGAATTCTCACTGTTCTTATTGCTAGTGTAGGTCCAAACAAATGTCCATGCACAGAGGATGGCATTCGTTTCATATCTTGGATGTGATTCTTTTCAGCGCTTGAGTGTGATTTCCTTTGAGCAATTTATACATTTTCAGTCTACAATTCTGAAGCAGAAGATAAGCATATATTGCAACATTAAATAATAAACTATACTTGCTGCCTGTGTATTAAAACAAGTTGTTCTTGTCACACGTTTTCCCCCATGACAGAGTAAACACAGTGGAATTCACCTTAAAATCTCAGTACATGGTGATACAGTTGAGGTAATAAGTTCACATTTGCCTTTCTGAATCTGCAACACTTAAATATTTCACAATATATCACAAATACTATAATAAAAAATATATATATAAAATAAAAAAATAAAAAGAATTTAGTACTACCTTGACACAATACATCATGTTTACATATAGTTCACAAAATGTACTAATAACTGAATTTACACAAATTAACCAGTTTAAAATGTTAGTAGTGTGTTGTTACCTGGATTATCAACAAATGTAATCATAAAGGAGGGAGTGAGAACTTTTGAATAGGATGATCTGTTTAAACTGTTATGATTTTGTTTACAGGTCTTATTTTTTGCATTTAGTATTGTCATTCTAAAGCTACACAAGATATTTACAAATGAACCATGTAAATAATAATTTCTAAAAAAAAAAAAATTATAATAATAATAAAGTTTACGCCCCCATTGGCTCTTAATGTATGTTGCCTTCTAGACCATCAGTTGATATTTGCACCTTTGTAATAGTACAAGTCCTTCAGTTGTATACAATGTGGAAAAATATTTTGTAGGCAACATTATATAGTCACAGCTGTACAGGATTCCAATATGCTGAAGAAGCTGGACAAGAAAAGATTTTCTGAAGAACAGCGGGATATTTAACTGCTCACGACAAACAAGCAACACATGGGGAAAAAAGTTGCTAATCAATAAAAGTTGCTATGAATAAAGCAAACTTCTGATGTAACTGTTATTTGTAATATGTTATTCCTGGCAGAACTGAACAAAAAAATTATTTATGATTTCTTATCACTTACATAAATTAAATTTTTATTTTTTCCAGATTCTGCAAGGTGCATGTAAACCTCAACTGCATGTAGATGGGGAAGCATTTGAAATGTTAATGCTGTGAGATGGAGAAAATTGCCTGGACTGTTTAATGTCCACTACAAGGAGGGAAACGCCATTAGTCTACATTTAAAAGGTCTCACGTCCAACCCTGATGAATCGACTTCATAAGTTCGATGAAAGGAATTCGAGGTTTCAGAAAAATAAACAAACAGGAAGCCACTCACTTGTTTGACACCTCATTACATCCCAATCCCAGTAGCTACTTGGCAAATATCAGTTTTTAAGCAGTTTTCGAGCAACTAAACCATTAAAATATAGATTACAAACAGTTACTGTAATCATTCTTCCTTTTAGAATCTGATCTGAAACCAGGCTCCTGCTAGTTAACAGTACGAGAGCCATGTTATAGGAAAATGAAGCTAGTTAGCATAGCAGCTAAACATCTAACATGGAAGCTATCTAGAGTCGTAGACTAGTGCTCAAAATATAGCAAACACAGCTAGCTAATAATGCTAGGATCTAGCTAAAGCTTCATGTGTTTACTAACCTGCCATAATCACTCGAATAGCAAGACGGTTAGTTTAAACACTGAAATCCTACAACAATAATTAACAATCGTTCACGGTTAAATAGGGAATAAAAAAAAGAAGTTTCAAATAAACCATGGAACTAACCTTTGCTGCGATGTAACCGAGACTCTTTACAACGCGACCGGAAACGAGCGAACGAGATCAACACAGCACTTCCGGGAGATGAGGGGGCGTATTTTCAATTCAATTCAAGTTTATTTGTATGGAGCTTTTTACAATTGACGTCGTCTCAACTCAGCTTTACAGAACATAAACATAAAACAAAATATTATTATTAATAATAATATAAAGATTAATAGAACACAAAAAAATCAAGATTAATATTAGATATATTTAAAAGTGTTTTTTTATTTATCCCCAATGAGCAAGTCTCAGGTGACTCAGGTGACTGTTGTGAGGAAAAAAATCCCTTAGATGGTAAAGGAAGAAACCTTGAGAGGAACCAGACTCAAATTGGAACCTCATCCTCATATGGGTGACACTGGAGGGTGTGATTATAAATATACAGTCTGACAAATGTTGTATTGATGTAAACGATCACATGGAGTTCACATCTCCTCTTTCGTATAGCAGAGTCTAACTGGAGCTGGTAGATCTCTAGCCTCAGAATTCTCAGAGTTGGCCTCATCTCAGTGGAGGTCCAAAATCTTCAACGCACGGAAGACGATCTGAGCTGGTACAATTTCTGGATGCCTCGGGATAGGTAGAAAGAGAGAAGCAGTGGAGAGGAATTAACATATCTGCTGTTCATAATATTAGCAAGCACTAGATGATAATGTGCATTTGGTCTGATGTACTAGAGCACAAGATTATGGGATGTAGCATGTGTACGCCTGACTAAAGAGATACATTTTTAATCTACATTTAAACTGAGAAAATGTTTCTGTTTGGGAGCTAAAAAAGAAAACACTCTACCACCTTTAGTAGACTTAGATATTCTGGGAACTACCAGAAGTCCTGAGTTGTTTGATCTCGTTGTTTGATAATGAATTCTAAACAGGGCTGTCAAGTGTCACGCATTGAGAGTGACAGTCACGCATTTCGGTCTTTTGTCACGCTCTCCCGCCACACATCGTATTTCTCACGTAGAAAAACTTTTTGACTATTTATCATAAACAGTATTTTTATCAAAGCGCACCGGATTATAAGGCGCAGTCTCAATTACGGGGTCTATTTCTGTACTTAACCCATACATGAGGTGCACCGTATTATAAGGCGCATGCTAAAACATACAGTCTACAAAAAACGTAACGGAAGCAAAACAGCGAGTTTAGTTAAACTTTATTCTACTATTTAACAATACACACACATTATTTTTTAATCAATCTTCTCCCACAAATCCATCAAAGTCCTTATCTACTGTGTTTTCTTAACTTGGCACAGTTAATTTTCTTGCTTTCTCCACTTCCGAACCATAGATTCATTGATGTTGAATTCTTTCACAGCTGCTCTATTCCCATTTACATTTTCTCAATGTCTCCAACCTCCGTCGGGATCTGGTCGAAGCTCTGCCGGTGGTGGGAGTTGAAGATCTCTCTCACTGGAGACTCTGCCAAACGTTCGCAGCAGACCCTCACAGTACGTTTGGGTCTGTCCAACTTCCTCCCCCAACATCGGATCTAACTCACCACCAGGTGGTGATCAGTTGACAGCTCCGCCCGTCTCTTTAGCCAAGTGTCCAAGACATACGGCCAGAGGTCAGATGAGACAACCACAAAGTCGATCATCGACCTCTGACCTAGGGTGTCCTGGTGCCACGTGTACTGATGGACACCCTTATGCTTGAACATGGTGTTCGTTATGGACAAACTGTTACTAGCACAGAAGTCCAATAACAGAACACCACTCGGGTTCAGGTCAGGGGGGCCGTTCCTCCCAATCACGCCCCTCCTGGTGTCATTGTTGCTGCCCACATGAGTGTTGAAGTCCCCCAGTAGAACGGCGGAGTCCCCGGTCGGAGCACTCTCACCACGGGCAACTCCAGAGTAGTAGAGAGTCCAGCCTCTCTCGTGGAGTTGGGTTCCAGAGCCCAAGCTATGTGTGGAGGCAAGCCCAACTATCTCTATCTCTCAGACTTCCACACAAGCTCAGGCTCCTTCCCCCCAGCGAGGTGACATGCCATGTCCCTAGAGCCAGATTCCGTGTCCGGGGATTGGGTCGATTGGTAGTTACTGTATATAGTATACTAGTATTTGTCATCAGTCACCTATTATGTAGATTAACCAATCTACCCAAGAGGTTGTTAGCGATTTAGACCGTCATAAGTGCAGTAATCATGCATATTGTGTGTGCATGTGTTTGTGTGTGTGTGTGTGTGTGTGAGAGAGTGAGTGAGTGTGTGTGTGTGTGTGCAGGTATGCGTGTGTGTGTTGAGATACTAGCTGGAATATCAGACATTTGCTGGGATTTT
The DNA here is from genome assembly GCF_022655615.1 of Tachysurus fulvidraco. Lineage (NCBI taxonomy): Eukaryota > Metazoa > Chordata > Actinopteri > Siluriformes > Bagridae > Tachysurus > Tachysurus fulvidraco. Next base: position 22,353,518 of record NC_062522.1, read on the forward strand.
AAGCACTGTGTGGTCTTATGTAACACTTCACCTACCTTGTTGAATCACTTTGTAGGCTTACAGTTAAAGACAATTAAAGATGTATTAAAGGTTTACAGTAGACTCAGTATCCTTTATGGATAAATATCTGGCCAGTGGTGGTATTATGATTGATTTTATCTATGTCTGTAAGTAAGTATGATTGGTAGAGTCTCCCAGTCTCTCATAATGTTCACATTTTTACATCACTGTAAGAAAATCACATACCTCCATTATCTGTTCACTCTCTATCAAGCTTTTTGCATACTGTTGCTTCCCGTTGGGATTCTGCTGCATGATTCTGACATGTCTACTGCTTCTGATTTATCCAGATGCTCTACATCTGTTTGGAGCTGTTTGCAGTTTGGACACACTCTGTTGCTCTGCTGCTGTGGTTGTTCTCTTGTGGGTAACAAAGATGACATAAGCATCACCTGTGAAACATAAGGCTCATTTTTGTGGCACCCACATCATCCTTTTGTGTTTATCAACTGGCATAAAGATGACTGAATGTAGGTTTAGAAAAATACCCAAACCAAATTAAAGATAGTTGCATAATTCATTCTAGCCCAGATTTTCGTGTAAAAAAGGCCAATAATGCCCCACGCAATACGGCTTTAAGAGTTACTTATAGCAAGTAGAATTTTTAATCCTATCACTTAGCATTTTGACTAGTCATTAAATATATTCCTATTGTAGATATTCATTTAAACTCTTCTCTGGTGAAGACACAATGTAATGTACATTAATACTTACATTAAAACTGCTATGCCCATTAAGCTATATAGCCAAACTAAAACCAACAGTTGTATTACACATTTTTTTTTCCTTGGTATGAAATGAACTCAAATAAGGAGAACAATAAGGGACAGAATGCGCTGGAGAAGAGTTGGTCACACTCAAGGCATGAACCAGCTTAGTCAGGCCTTGGTAAGGTTGCACCTTGACTGATCAATGATTGCAAATGTTTTTCTTGCTTGTCTCTGTGTTAGATCCATGTTCATAATAAAGTAAATAAATAAATAAATAAATAAATAAAATCACTATAAAGAATGATTAGGGCCCTTCCTCTGTGAGATTTCTGAACAATAATTTGTAAAAAATTTGATACAATTTTGTTGTTTCACTGTCGTCCATCAAGATCGAAAGTTTGTAAGTCGGACTATCGTAACTTGGAGAGTATATGTATATGATAAATTAGAATGTCTTAGAAAAGTTCATTTATTTCAGTAATTTAACTAAAATAGTGAAACTCATATATTATGTAAATTCAGTACACACAGATTGAAGAAGTTTAAGTGTTTGGTTCTTTCAATTGTGATGATTTTGGCTCATATTTAACAAAAACCCATCAATTCACAATCTCAAAAAATTGGAATCCTTCATAAGACTAATACAAAAACATTTTTATTAAATTGTTGGGCTTCTGGAAAATATGTTCATATATATATATATGTACTCAATATTTGGTACGGGCTCCTTTTGCTTTAATTACTGCCTCAATTCGGGGTGGCATGGAGGTGATCAGTCTATGGCACTGCTGAGGTGGTATGGAAGCCGGGGTTCTTTGACAGTGGCCTTTAGCTCATCTGCGTTTTTTGTTCTCTTGTTTCTCATTTTCCTCTTGACAAGATCTGGTGAGTTTTCTGGCCAGTCAAGCACACCAACACCATGGTCATTTTACCAACATTTGGCAGTGTTTGCACATGCCAAATCCTCCTGGAAAATGAAATGAGCATCTTTACGCAGTTTTTCTCCTCCTTTTGTATTTAATTATGAGGTTCAAATACTTCATTTTGGTGACCATTTATGCACTAATTTGTGCTGGATTAGCTTGTCTGCTGCTATCTTAATGAGCATGCTTTTTGATGCACCAAAATTATTCACTGCATTGTTGTCAAATTGCTTCCTCATGTACCACCTTTATAAGTCCATACACAGTTCACACTAACAACAGAATAGATTTAATGAACTTTACTGAAGTATTAATAATCATTATTTTTATCACAATTTCTTGACTCTCTGTCAATGCCTTTTTGCTTGTTGCTGTATTTGTCTTGACACTTATGGATTTAGTACACTGGTCAGTTCCAATCTTCTTGGGTGCAATTTGGAGAATATGTTACATGTTTCCCATGTAAAGAGCAACTCGCAGGTGTATTTAATCTATTTTGACTTATTTAAGGGAAACTTTGAGACTGAAAAGTTTTAACAAGCTAACCCAAATAGAAAAGGAAATGAATGTTTATACAATTGTAATAGTAATGAAATTTCCTCCCTGGGACATAACAGTTACGTTGCCAGTAAGTTACAGTATGAAATTACCAAAATAGTATGTAACTGGACCGTACTTGGTTATCTCGCGACGTTAGGAGACCGTAGTGGTGACGTAGTGATTTGGTACTGCAATGGTAATGATGTTACATCCTAGCTGGTAAGTCATGAAATTACCAAAAATGACCAAATTAATTACGTAACTAGTACGTCGTGTGTTCGCTGGATAGGCATTGTAAATCAATTAATATACTAATCATTCCAGATAATTTACCTCAAGCGGTCCGCTTTGAAGTTCTCAGGACTAAAGATGCGCACCAAAGGAGAGAAGCATTTCCATTGGATCCAGTCTGCCGGAATTGGCCAACCATAAAAGTCGATATTGCACAGCCAATATCACTGAATATCCCACTAAGTTTTGTTATTATAATTACGTTATGTTTATATGGATATTATATTGTAGACTATTGAGTGGATAAAATATAGAAATCCTTTTAATTAAAAAAAATATATATAACCCCTCCCCCCATCATCCAGAGGCATGCTTCACCGTTGTTTTGAAAAGTGTATTGCGAGAACTCTCTCTGAACGGCGCGCGCACACACACACACACACACACACACACACACACACACACACACACACACACACACACACACACACACACACGGCTCAACTCAAGACAAAAAAAGGAGGACGCAGTGATAAATCCAAGATACCATTTAATCTTTTATTTAAAATGTGAATAATTAGTCTGAACATTGATAGAATGTTTTTAGCAGTTTAAACGTGACAATGTATTTGGGAACACAAATGAAAAACAATACTTACAAAATAAAGAAGAAACAAAACCGAAAACAACCACAAACAGAACCCAAGCGGAAAAAATCCCCCCGAACACAATCAACACCAAACTTAAAATATAGCTGCAAGCAGCGATGGCGGGCCCTCGCACATTTTTTTATCGCTATACAGCGCCTCCCAGAAAACAATGCACGGTGGGCAAGTGCATTAAGTGGGTAAATATCAGTGGACTATTTTACGTTGTTACTGACCCATTTGGGGACTGTAGGTAAATGAAACCCCACATTTTAGACAAACGGGGGCACTAGTGAGCCACTTAAGAGACACACCTTTGTCTGACCTTTTTGTCCACACTTAACAGCCGACAAATGTGATGTATGTGTAAAATTTCAAGTTAATCTAAGCACGCCAAAAGCCTTAAATATGCCTAAGATAAAAGTAAAATTTGACACGATGCCATGGCAACAGTGTTTGAGATATCAAAAATCTGTTCGCAATTTCACATCTCTAATATATCTGCGTCATGGTGGCCAAGTCTGGTCTCAATTGCATGAACCCAGTAGGAGTATTTAAAAGTTTACCGCATGCAGCTGTCAAAAAAATCCACCTTTATGACTGACACACTTCCTGGGGTCTGTTGGTGGCGCTATACCCGGGACTCACAATAAGCACATCGATGCGATCGGAATCCTTGGCCGAACATACACACCGCGTGTCATCACAATAAGACATTTTTTGGCTTAGATAGAAGACACTTCCTGTTTCTCTGAATTCGCCATAACTTAGTCGCCTCGCCATGGCAGCACTGTTCGAGATATCAAAAATCCCTTCGCAATTTAGCAAGTGCAATGTCTCGGCATCATGTTCACCACGTTTGATGTCAATCGCATGAATTCCCTAGGAGGAGTCTTTAAAAGTTCACCACAGGCACTTTTGAAACCATCCAAAATGACCGACTTCCTGTTGGGCGGAGCTAATAGGTTTGATTGTGAAATTTGTTCAGGTCGATGAGATCTATATACATACCAACTCTCGTACATGTGCGTACATGTTTGGCCGATCTGTGCACCAATATTTATTTTTCGAATTCAGGGGGCACAACAGAGCCCTACTGCTACGCTTATGTTCCAGCCTTTGACCGGTCCTAATGGCAGATGAATTTGACGTCTATGCCAAATTTCCGGTGTTTTCAAGCCTGAAAATGAAAGTAAAGTTTGACATGTTACCATGAGAACAGCGTTCGAGATATCAAAAATCCCTTCACAAATGATCATCTACAATGTCTCGGCATCATGTTCACCACTGTTGGATTCAATCACATGAATCCTCTAGGAGGAAAATGATCATCTACAATGTCTCGGCATCATGTTCACCACTGTTGGATTCAATCACATGAATCCTCTAGGAGGAATATTTAAATATTCATTGCATGCAACTGTCAAAAAAACCACCTTTTTGACTGACACACTTCCTGGGGTCTGTTGGTGGCGCTATACCCGGGACTCACAATAGGCACATCGATGCGATCGGAATCCTTGGCCGAACATACACACCGCGTGTCATCACAATAAGACATTTTTTGGCTTAGATAGAAGACACTTCATGTTTCTCTGAATTCGCCATAACTTAGTCACCTCGCCATGGCAGCACTGTTCGAGATAACAGAAATCCAAAGTGCAACGTCTCAACTTTTGGTGTCAATCGCATGAATGTCCTAGGAGAAGTATTTAAAAGTTCACCGCATGCACTTATAAAACAATCCAAAATGGCAGACTTCCTGTTGGGCGGAGCTCATAGTTTAGAGCGAGAAAGTTGTTCGGGTCAATGAGATCTATATGCGTACCAACTCTCGTACATGGGCGTACATAATTGCCCAATCTGTGCACAAATGTTTGTTTTTGCATTACAGGGAGCGCTACAGAGCCCCCCTGCCACGAAACCACCCGAACACCCCCTGCCTACGGGCTTGTTCTCCCATATTTTTTCCTCCCACTCAACTTTCTGTTAACATGCTATGATACAGCACTCTGTGAACATCCAACTTCTTTGGCAATGAATGTTTGTGGCTTACCCTCTTTGTGAAGGATGTCAATGATTGTCTCCTGGACAACTGTCAGGTCAGCAGTCTTTCCCATGATTGTGTAGCCTAGTGAACCAATTTGAGAGACCACTTTGATGGCTCATGAAACCTTTGCAGGTGATTTGAGTTGATTAGCTGATTGGCGGTAAAGGTAGCAGAGAGAGTGATATAGTTTCATGTTAGCCACTGTAAGTGAGTCCCAGAGAGAAAAAGGAACACTCCATCTGAGACCTCTGTTTGAAGAAATAATTATGTGTCAAAGGGCTCTTGTTGCAGTTAAAGAGAATAATATATATATGTTCGACCTAGTCGTCGCTACTAAAGAACATGTGCAAAGACAGACATATATGACAGCAGGTCAACTTGACTAAAAGTATGCACTGACTGCAGAACTGACAGTAGGGACTAATAAGGCTATAGAGGACAACTTTAAGGGAAGCAGATTGGTAGATGTAACATCCAACTGCACTCACGCAAACACTGGCATCATAGACAAGTACCGATACTTTAAATTAGATTACATTCACACTGGATTGTACTGAAATTTGATGGAAGAAGGTCTAGAGGACTAGATGATGTTTGTTGAATAGAATGCACTAGAGGCGAGGTGGCGAGACTCAAGGCATGAACCAGCTTTTTCAGGCCTTGGTAAGGTTGCCAGACTCAATGTTGCACCTTGCATGAGCAATGATTGCCGATGTTTTTCATGCTTTGTCTCTGTGTTATAATCATGTTTCTAAAAACTCAGTGTAACAAATGATTGAGCCCCCTCCTTTTTGAGATTTTTCAGAACGTGCTAGGTACTGTTGTGTAGCAGTACAATAAATTCTGAACTCTTGTTTACCAGTGTGCTATTTTCTTCAAACTTCCACAACACAAAACCCTCACATTTTATTCAAGCTTATCAGTGATTGGTGAGAGAACAGGTTCCTGCCCCTGGACTACCTGGGAATACAAATAGAATATCAATACCATTCTAAAAATCAAATATGATACTACAGGATAAAGTGGATTGGATAGGATTTTTTAAAAAGGGATGGTTATAAGTTTAAATCCCATTATCACAATGGTGCCAATCTCACTTTGGATTAAAGCCAAATGTGTACTTGAAGGAACTGTTCCTGTGTCCCTACCACTGAATTTTATTAAATCTCTCTCTCTCTCTCTCTCTCTCTCTCTCTCTCTCTCTCTCTCTCTCTCTCTCTCTCTCCCTCTCTCTCTCTCTCTAATGGTAAATAACGAACAGAACTGAATGCTTAGCCTAATCAATGTCTTTATTAGAGATGCAATTCAACACAAACATGACACTTATAAAGGTGAGTCTGCTATTGAAAGTGTGTTAGTTTCTGCATTAACACAAACAGAGCATAGACTAAAATATGTTAAACTAATATGTAAAATAATAATAATAATAATAATAATAATAATAATAATAATAATAATAATAATAATAATAATAATAATAATAACCCTACCAAATAATAAAATCAGTGACTGGTTAAAATGTCCACAAAAATGTGGTAAAGTGTTATTCAGCTGTTAAACAAATGTTTTATTAAATAAAAACAAACTCATTGTGAAGTGCAATAACGTCCTAAAGTAGAACTAAGGTAGAAAACACTGAAGCGTGAAATGATGATGTAAATTGCTCAACAATCTGGATGAATTTTGGCAAGTTGCCCTCCACATCACCAGTATGGCAGTTTCACAGTATCACAGCAATAGAGATATTGCTCAGTTTGTACTGCACATTAAACAGAATCAGTTAACAACCCACTGATGGATTTTTTTAAACTAACTAAACAATTACTATTGTATTCAGTATATTGTGCATTTTTCTCTGAAATGCCATACATATATCTACTACTGTACATCTAAACAACAAACATATGTTTATACTTTTGATATAATTTATGGTCAAATTCAATCAAACCAGGTCTTAAGTCAACGTGTCGACTGTTTGATCCAAGTGTAAATGGTAGTGAAGACACCAATTATATTAACTAGTATTAATTACTGAACTAGTATTCAAATCTTTTAAGTCCAATGCTATGTTTTATCTATTTGGCAAAATGTCTTAGATTTTTTTTATTTACAATAGACTATATTTATAATAATAGTAAAGGCTTGATTGAATTTGGCATTTGAACCTCATTAAGAAAATATAAAGTACATGTGAAGACGAAGGTTTATGTGTACAGAACAAATTCATTACAAAACATCAATATCAGTAAGGACCCATGCACATATTTCTTTTTGATTAGCAATTAGCTCTACTGAGAGACATCTAGCCTCTTTGAAAGTCAGACATACAGTACACTAAGTTAATGGCACATGAAATGGGCATCATTTATCAGTCTTTTGGTAAATGTGTAGAATTCTGGACAGATTTGCAAATGTTTTAGTAACATTGATTTTCTCATGTGCGTTTTTTTATTAAATGACAATCACCAAATTACCAAGGATGTCATACCTACATTTATTGACAAAGCTCAGAGAGCTGAAAATACTGTCCGAATAGCAAAAGAGCACTTCCTAGTTATGATGTGTGCTAAATCAATCTTCCAATAATGCAGCTCAGCCACCGCAGTGTGTTGCCCACCATCCACATACGTTAACTTTTCCTCTTTTTTATAGCATTCAATTTCATTTGTCCTAAATAAAATGCTAACTTTATAATGTCTTAATTTTTGGACTTGTCGAATTGCTTTCTTTCACAAAAAATAAAAATCATCATGAAACTTTCTGCATGGAATTGAAATGAAAAACCCAAACATTGAAACTAAACGATCTTAGTTTATGTCTCTTTATAGGCATACGTTTCTGATCTAATTGGCTTTTCATGATTAACATAAACGTATAATTTAATCTAATCTGAAAATGAGGCCCAATAAGAGTAAACGCCACAAAGACAGAGAAAGGCATTAACATGAACAGAGTAAAAGGCAAATTGTACAGCAAGAAATAACGTATTAAGGATTGTTCATGTTTACGCTTTAAAAGACATCAAATTATTAAATAAGAGTCATTACCACACATCACTGTAACCCCTGTTATTATTTCTAAAGCAGTTTCGTGTTTGACACATCAGTAAGAACGCTATATGTTTGGGTTTTTGTCACAAGACAGTAAAAGGTGATTTATTCTCAAACATCGGAAGGAAAGATATGTTCACTTTTAGACAGAATAATAAAACATTACAATCACATTAATATTATAGTTACATTAAATTAACAGGAAATTCTTCAGTCATTTTTCATCAAAAGTCAAACCTCACGGGAGGTAAATCTTATGCAGTTAGGCAAGTAAATAATTTGTTTGCAATGATTCATTTACGAGGCTACTTTGCCCTCTATGTCCAATTAAATACGAACGATGCTTCTAATTGTATTTTATTTCTTTACCGTTTCTCAAATTTTTTTTTACGTACTAAGGACATAACCTAACATGAAATAATGCTTCATATTAAATATAATGCATTTGTTGTGTTTGTGTTCGTAAGTAGAGGTGAATAATAAAAAAAACAACATACAAACAGGGAAGGATATGCAAAACAAAATGAGAATGATTAAATGGCTCTCAACAAGATTGGTTCACTTGACCAGTGATTTTTTCAATATGTCTTCCTTTCTACAATGTGCATGTCTGCGTTTGTGTACATCCATGTTAGCCATTCTGCTCTTCTCTGGTCTCAACACTCAGTTGCAGAGGAGCAGGAATCTCTCCATTACACCGTGCGGGAGCTTCTTCTCTTATTTCCTGAAGCCCAACAGTGCTGCAGGGAGGTTCAGTGGTTGCAGCCATGGCAACCGTCGTGTTACTCAGAGTCACAGATCCTGCAGTTGCTCCTAAAGCTGGACTCGAGGCCCCAGAGTCACTCTGCTCTGGAGCTCGAAGCCTCTTCATTAAAGTGGTCACACGGACTGCTTTCTGCATTAAAGAAGACCAGACATACTGAACTGTGAGCAAAATGTGGAAAGATGAGGGGAAATTTTGAAAGCATTTAGAACCGAAAATGATGGTTTTACCTTCCATTTAGCTTTGGCAAAGTTCTTTTCAATCTGAGCACACACACCATCTTTAATATTCTTGTCAGATGCAGCATTCCCAGATATCCTAAATAATGAAAGTCAAATGCATTTCCTCACAAGAGTTCTGAATTGCAGTGATGGGGCAAAATTCAAACTGCGTCAGATATCTAAAGAGGGTTCTCACCACTCATGGCTGATTGCCTCCTGTGCAGTCAGTCTTTGGTCTTGATCCACTTCCATTAAAGATGCAACCAGACTTTTGGCTAGAAAGCAGAAACATATATTTATCGTAACAATACTAAGAGGAAAACGTAATCTGTAGAATGGAAGTCTTGTACAATGTACAGTTATAGGTATCTCCTTTTGAGATCTATTATAAGATATTTAATTATAAACAGAATTGCTGTCTTGACATTTACAATTCTTTTTAAAGCAGTGAAAGTGCACATTTGTGGTCTCATATACTGCAAATCCTCACTGATAGTTACACTAGACTATTTAAACATGTGTTTTCTTAGCCTTCAGGAACAGTGAACTATTCCTAATGAGAATTACAGACACACACAATGGCTTAATGAGGTTATTTTATTGTCTTAGTACTAAGAAGCCAAAGCCAACCCTATATTAAGAACAAGGCAAAAACTTTACGGAAAGTAAACTTTTGCCAGATATTTAATCCAAAAAAAAAAAAGGGCGTGTCCCCTTACCAGAATCTGAGATATCATCCCAGTACGGTGAATCAAACTCATAGTCGCCTGACAGAATTTTCCGGAACATGTTCTTGTCATTACTGTCGTCATCATCATCATCACCCTCATCATAAAAAGGTGGGTTTCCTGACAGTCTGGTAAACAAAAACGTTCTCAGTACATTCATTCATTCATTCATACAAGAATTCATTGCCTTCTCATCCAAAAGCAGTTCTGGACAGATTGAGAAAACTTACAGGAAAAGTATACTTAGCAATATTGCATGATCAAGAGTGCATTTATACTGAAACCCAATAATTGTCCGTGCTGAGACATCAAGGCCAGACGTCGTGTATTTTTGTTCTGCTAGCTTAAATAAATCCCGAAAAAGCCTCACTCATGTTATAGCATGTCGGCTAGCTCGAATTGATTTTTACATTCCTCTTAAAGGTGTTTCTGGTGAAATTGACATCCCTTGACAAGTTTTTATATTTTAAGTCAAAAGTTATATTCCTGGAAAATATAATTTGCCATGTACGCGAGGTGTTGTAGGTGCCATAATGTGGGGTGTGGTAGCTCAGTGGTAAAGGCGTTTGCCTACTGATCAGAAGGCTGTGAGTTTGAGACCCAGATCCACCAAGCTGCCACTGCTGGGCCCCTGAGCAAGGCCATTTACCCTCAATTGCTCAGTTGTATAAGATTAAAATGCTGCTCTGGATAATGGTGTCTGCCAAATGCTGGAAATGTCAAACTATTCTAGTAACAATTTTAAACAAGGGACTGTAACTTTATGCACACACTGAAACATTCCGCTGCAGTTAAAGGAAATATGAACGCTCTTGAAACGTACAAATTTCAATATTTTTCACTTACAACAAAATAATACACAATAAAAAGACTTGATGGAACAGAACAAATAAGAGATGTAGTGGCATATACTCACAGCACATCTTGACAGTGAATTCCTGGATGATGAAAAGTGACCAAGAAACAACATGCTCTGAGGACTTCCACTGTTAATCGCTGTGAATGTCTTCTTTAGAAATCTCAAAACAAATCTCCCTATAGATCTTACAGATACTCGTGAGAATGATCCAGGAACATAAACATGAAGTCTGGAAGTCAGTTATCAGTATCTTCTGTTCAATTATAAATAAATGTTATTTGGCTATTTAAATAAATAAATAAATAAATAAATAAATAAATAAATAAATAAATAAATAAATAAATATGTTTTCTTAATTGTTTTTAACAGAACAACCATGTGGTTTCATATACTGTAAATCCTCGCTGATATTGTTACTTTAGATTATGAAACTCTTTTTACCAGAAAACTTTTTTTTTTTTTGTGCTTTCTGTGTACAGCATTTCATTTCTTTGTCACATCACAGTCCACAGTGATAATTAATGGCTTGTATAAAAGTTTTTCATAAGTACCTCTGTTTTTAACTAAAATACTAGGGGTTATATATTCATGAAAAAGTTCCAAAATGAACAAAACCCTTTTTTAAATAAGTGTTTATATCTTCAAGGTAAATGATATCAAACCCATTTCTGCTCTGATTTATAAGCCTTTAAAATTTGAAGGTGTTTTCTTTGACCACTAAAATTCTGTGTTTAGTTTATCAAAACAGAAGTGACAACATCCAATAGTGCATGGAATAATGGGTAACTGGAAGTTTTACTTATTTGTTTGAGTAGCTGATTTCCATTCTATAGACTGAATGCAATGCCAGTGTACTGGTAAAAAGGGTTACGTGTGTACTTTCTTAGCCTGGAAGGAGACTGAACTATTCTTAAGGACACTCAGACAATTTCAGACACACACAATGGCAGAATGAGACATTACACACAAAGACCAGTTAAGTAAAATAAAAAAATAAAAACATGTAGGTGCTGTTGGGAAACACACAGAGAAACTGATTCTCACTGACAGGATGTACATGACCACGCCGATGGCCCAGCAGTCCACGGGTCTGCCGTATCGCTGTCTGCCGACTACCTCTGGAGCTGTACAAATCAAACACATTAAACTTCAACTTAGCAACCATCTCTATATGAAGCAGACTGTTAACTGTTGGAAATACTAAATAAAGTGTACACATGTTTAACATGTTTGAACTGTTGATGTCATATGACAAATCTAATGAGGGTTAAAATGCAATTTGACTTTTGACAATATTGTGAGAAAATGGTTGTTAAATGACCATAATGTGAAAATGTAATGTAGGCACCAATATTAATAATTGTATTTACCAAGGTACTCAGGAGTGCCACAAGGCTCTTTAATGAGTCCGTTCTCCAGTTTGGCCAAGTGAAAATCGCTTATGACGATTTTAGAGTGCTTTAGACGATTGTAGTAAACAAGGTTTTCCAGCTAAAAGAGAGAAACAGATAATCCAAGGATGTCGGAGACTATTAACTACATTGTATACAGCGATATCTTATCTTTACTACCAGGCCAACCATTTGATTTGAAATGATCCAAAGCGAGATTCTTATGTAAATCCTTCTAACGTAAAATGCTTTTAGATAATAGCTTTCCTTTAAATAATTAAGGAACCTACTATAATTTAGTACATAACACATTCATCCATTAATGAATCCATTGCTCATGTAATACCAATTGTAGCCATGTGATGGAAGTAAAGCAGCATGTTACCTTCAGGTTGCGGTGCACAATGCGGAGAGAGTGAAGATAAGCCACAGCTTCAAGCACTTGTCTGATAACATTGCTAGTGTCACGTTCGGAATAGTAGCCCTGGTCTAAGATCCAGTCGAAGACCTCCCTGCCTGTAGCTCTAGAGCAGATGAGAGGAAATTGCACTTCAATTCATATACAGTATGACCTAATAGTCACAAAGTAATATAAAAAGCCTTTGGACGGCATGTTCTGACAAGTGTTCCAACATACAGGGACAGACAATTATGTGAAAAGCATAAAACCTTTTCATTTAAGCTTTGACTTGGAGAATATTCAGTACTACTTGTACAACTTGATCCCTTTTTTGTTTGTGTGCACATGCGTGCCCAGACACATGATGTAACATTTGATATAAATACTACTGTCAACGGCTATCATTTCCATTTCTGCTTCTTGCCTCATGCACCTGTTTGTGACTATGGTTAGAGCAACAGGTAACCTGTCCTCTAAACCTGGCTACGGGCTGCTGTCTCCTTTCATCATCATGGCTGTGGCGAGTGTATTTCCTACTTGTTGGAGCTATTCAAAACTAGCTTGAGTTGGGTTATTAGCTTCAGTTATGACCTTGCTAGAACTTATATTCGCTTGCCTGTTCAGTTATTAGCTTGCTAGCCAAATGATCTATTTCTAATGTGCTGTCCTACACTTACAAACTGGGTGTTTCTGGTGCTCAGTAGACCTCATAGTTCCTCAATGGGTTTGACTTTCCTTTTAGAGGCACTCTAAAATCTACAGGGAATGATTAGCCTGTTAATGTGTGGCACTAGCATTGCTGAATGGTCCTTCCTTGCCATATTGTGCTTTCCACCACTGAATTTGGAATGTTATTCAGATTGTTCTAACACTGGTTTTCCATCATTCCCCTACTGTATCTCTCCACAGAGAGCCCTCCTTGGCACTTTGTCGGCCCCCAACGTCTCCAGACTCGCAGGCCTGTGGCAGCACCTACCTTTCTTATTGAACATTTTCCTCCATCCCATTACTATGATTAGTTAAAACAATGACAACAAAGTCAGCTGCCTTTTTCTTTACCATGTCCATGACGCATGAGCACAGCAGTTAGTGATCAATACTAACCATCATGGAAATGAGCCGATTGTATTTTCAGTTAGAAGGAATGAAGAATGCTAGTTACATACTGTACATAACTGTGGTACTGTAAACACCCTTTGGTTCTATAAACATAATAAGGGTTTCCTTTTATTTGAAACCAGACTCAATCCTATATGCGGCCCTGGTTATTATCCAAGGGTTATACAACCAGTTACATACATTACGGTACTAAATATAATTACATACATTAGACTTTAGTTGATACAGAGCCGTGGTTAATAAAATAATTGAAGAACTATAGTTTATAAAACTATATATATATATATATATATATATATATATATATATATATATATATATATATATATATATATTCAGATAATGTTAATGAAAACAAAACATCATTATATAATACTCTGCAATGTTCATAATGTTACACTTAAAGTTATTTTATATAAAATCCATCCTAAAACACACACACACACACACACACACACACACACACACACACACACACACACACACACACACACACACACGCACACACACACTTCAATGGCACTTACAGTTCCAGGAAGAGGAAGTACTCTTTTCTCGTCTCAAAGACATCGACCAGCTGGAGGATGTTATGATGCTTCACCCTGTGAGGATAAGTGAGAACCAGACAGCTTGTGATTGTTAGACAGGAAGCAGAAGCAAAAGTTCTACAAAGGGGCATTCACTTGCAAAAAAAAATTAACTCCTAGTGTGGATATTTAGAAATAAAGCAGTTATAAATAGTACATGTAGTTACATGTACACCATAACTATGAAATACTGAATAGAACAACAACTTACATTTTCAAGATAAGTATCTCATTCTTTGCAGCCTTTCGCACTTTCCTCCCATCTTTCTTTAGGAATTTCTTGCAGGTGTACATTTTCTGTGTGTTCTTCTCTTTCGCTCGAAAAATCTCACAAAACTCCTCCCTGTTTTTTTTTTGTAGAGAGCAAAAACTTATATATGAAACAACGCAATATGGTAACAAATGAAAATCATAAATAAATAAAGAGTGCAGAGGTTTGAGTTATGCTTACGATCTGACCATCTGCCCCAGGTCATATTTGTCAGTGACCTCACCAGGACTACTATAATCCTTCTTCTCTCCAAAAATTAAACAGCCAAACGGCATGGCTGCATCAGGCCCAGAGACAAAATAGATAAAAAGAAGGTTATATTTTCTATACAAACGAATATGAAAGTTTACGATGAAGATCTTAAATAGAAGCACAATAAATCTGCAGTGAAAGGGATCTGTTTAACCGCCTTAATATAAATTCTTACATTACTAAGAATTTGTTATGAAAAGTTATGGTTAAGGCCAAAAAGACCGGATAATTGAGCCTAAGACTCTCTTATGATTTCATGCTTTCCTTAATCTTTTTATACAGTATTACAGCATAGAGATATAATATTTCACAATTACCCAAAAGCAAATCATATTTTTTCAGAACACACAAAAAAAACAACAACAAGAAGCAATGCACAAATTAGTAGAAATGATCTTTTTCACAGTGTTTTCTCTTGTACATGCTGATGGAAACTGCTAATTAGAAAAGCAATCTGAAAAAATATCCATTAATCCCAATACAGTGCCTTTGTTTGTGTGTGTGTTTTTTTTTTATTGAGAAGTGAGTCAGCATTGTAACATTTTTCTTTCTGCAAAACCCGAACAAGATTAATGCACCAAGTAGGATACTGTGAAAATTAGAGAAGTTTTATCTCATGTGCTAATGATAATTATGTCATGACAGTGAATATACGTGTTAGGGCAGAGACTCGGAGGAGGATGCAAGTAAAGGTAAGAGTGGTGTTTATTAGTTTATTAGAATTAGAGTTAAACCATTAAAGGTCAAGAAAAGAACAAACAGGATCTCCAAGGCAATGAGTGCAAAAAAAAGAAAAAAAGACTTGGCAATGACTTGATAACTGAACAATTACTAAACACTAGGCACATGAGGGTCTAAATACACAATCAGAAGGTGAACTGTTCATGTGTGACATATTATTGGTAACAACCAGTGAGAATACAGGGAAGACAGGAAATGACATCAAAACAAAGCACATGTGGCTAAAGAAAGAAAACAAATCTAACTGCGGAAAAGAGTGCTGTAGGACGACTCGTGACAATATGTAGCATTTTTACAGCAAAATATTTGAAATGTTTATTGCATAAATGCAGCAAATTTCATCAAAGGAACATGGCATGTGAAGTCAATGCAATTTAATTCCTTCAAGACATTTCTAGTCAGCAGTTAAGTCAGCATTATTTACCAGTACATGTGATGCAGATTCATTCTGTTTTTTACTTCTGCTTCTTGGCATTTGCCTCTTGGCATTGCTGCCTAAACCAGTGAAGTTTAAAATGTGGAGGAGGCTGTTAAATGAAGCAGGTAGTCTAACAGAACTTCATGCCTATCAGTCCTGCTGCAGTTATTTATTTATTTGTTTGTTTATTAGACTATATATTTCTTTTTCCCTTGTGAATAAAACTGTTGTAAGCCATCTCACGTCCTCGTTTAAACTCGGTCTATATTCACTTATCGCATCAAGCCATTTTTCCTTTTGTTGCCCAGCATAGTGAGACAAGCACATGCCCTTGCCTTAAGGATTGGGAATTTTCTATACAGAGAAGGACCGACACAGCGCATACTCCATCTGTTTGTGAAGCATCTATGCTAGAAATGCTTTGGCACGACGTGATGCTTGTGCATTCTGCTGCTTTGATGCTTGTCAAGAAAAGTTACCATACAGGCAAGAGACTATGTACTATGGGAATCCTTTTCTCTTAAAAAAGCTGAAATTTTAAAAACCATGGAGTGTGAGGCTTAAGATGATAGCCTACTGACTGGAAGGTTTTCAAATCCCAGGACTGCCAAGCTTTTACTGCTGGGCCCTTGAGCAAGGCTGTATAAATGAGGTAAAAATGTAATTAGTTATGGATAAGGGCTTTTGCCAAATGCCAAGGATGTAAACTGGAGTGCATGGTGAGGTTTAAAGCAAGTATATGAATTGCTTTGTCCTGCTCTTTTTTTTTCTTTTTTTAGCAAACTACAAGACTCAGTGTCAATTCAATCCCTGTAGAGGAAAAAGGTAGACCTTGGTGGCTGCAGATGAAAAACAGGATTCATGATTCAGATTTTATTTGTCACGTCTACAGTTATTTACAGTATACTGTACAACTTGAAACGGAAAAAACAGCCATTCCTTCAAGAATGTGCATATAAATATCTAAAATGAAGAACTGTTATAAGTAAAAAAATAATTACTTACTGGCTAGTTACATGTAGTGAATGATACTGGTGATGCTCTGATTTCTCTGTGTGTCGACTTAAAATGGGTTTTTAAGTTTGTATGGTTTGTTTGCATTAATGTTGCTTGTGTTAACAGGTACTTTAGAAACTATTCTGAACTAAAGCATACTGTTTAATATTTAATCCCTTTCCCTTTTCTCAACAGCAATATAACACTTTCTGGACTTTATCATTGAATTAGTGACTCTATAATACAATCAGTCATGTGTCAGCTTGCACAGAGATGGATGGTGTGCAAGAATTTCATCTTATCAAACCACCATCAAGCCAATCAGCCACTAGCAATAAAGATCTACTGTATGCTCCATTAGAGTGCTCATTTATCCTTTACTCAGTTGGCATGAATTTACAGCGTGTATACTGGAACTGCATGGAAAAGGTCTGTACATCTGGAATTTGAAATCATGTTGTGTTTTCATTAGCATTATCTGAATGTTTTCTGCTCTAGTGCTTATTGATTCTGTCAGTCAAACTTAAATATCTGTGCTTTAAGTGCTTTACTACACCAGTTGAAACAGATGACCAACTTAAGAACCAAGTTAACATTCAATATCACTTAGGGGCTTTTTACACCTGGTCACTTCATGCGTTTTCTGAGATCGTAAAAAGACAAGGTCTAAATGCCCTCCGAAACATTTTCGAGACGGATATAAATCCGATCGTTCAGATGAAACTGGACAGGTGTAAATGAATGTGGTTGTTCAAGCCAAATACGTCAGCGCTATACTCCTCCCAGACGGAAGTACGTCACTCGCAAGTGACTCACGAGTCGTGCATCGTGCCAGAAACGAGTTAAAATAATGAGTTAATGAGTTATATTTTTTAATGAATTAAAATATATTTGCATTTTGGGCAGGAGTAGAAAGATCGGATTGGTATCCGATTCGCCAAGACGCTTTTATGTGGCCTAAAGTAAATGGAACAGTTTTAACAAATCAGATAGCTATCCGATCAGAGAAAACACATGAAGTGACCAGGTGTAAAAAGGCCCTTAGATTTCAGGGGTATGGTGTCTTCTAATTAGCTGTTCTTTTAATAATTCTGTGTTTTTCAGTTATACATAGCTATCTAAGCAGTTATTAACTAGTCTGTCTCTAAACTAACATGGTAGCCAGTGTTAACTTAACAAATAGTAGGTAGTTGTGTGAATAAAATAAGTTCTTGTATGTGAATTTTTTCTGATGTCAGCGTTTGCTCAGTAGTCCAAAACTTTAACAATAGGAGCACATGTTCAAAATAGTAGGACACAACAAGCCAGGTAGCGAGTTGACAGTCCAAGAGAATTTGTGTGTGTGTGTGTGTTTGTGTGTTAGCATCGATGAGTCAGTCATGACAGTACCATTGTAAACAACACTCTCGGTCCCTCATAAAGCACAAGTTGCTACACAACAGGGATTCTGATCAATGTGAGCTGAGATGAGATCTGAAGCATCTGCTATTTCTATTGTATACTGGTTTATGATTTATTGGTTTGCCTGTACTGTGTTTGGAAATACATTTGTGACAGGTCTAGAAAAAAAAGTCATGCCTAAGAACTGTTTATTAATGCTTTCATGTTCGGAACGCACAAACTTACTGTTTATAGCTGAATAAGAAACAGCACAATGCTCCAATCACTGCATAATTATTAACTTGGTGACTTATTTACTTTATATGGTGTTCGTTTTTAAGAGACATAAGAGCTGACAGGAAAGAATGCTATATTACTATTGTTCCAATGAAATCAAAGAAGCTTGAATAGATGCACAGATGCATTAAAAACTCTTTTATTTTCAAGTATTCAAAAAGGGTATCTAATTACAGTAATGTGTACCTCTCTTATTCATTATTTTGGTATGGTATTGAAATTATGATATTTATTACTGCCATAATTATTATTTGTTCTTGAATTGTTATTTTTATTACCATAATGACTATAATGCATTTTGTATGATATCAAACTAACATCAGATTGTGACTAGTATCACTTGGTCTGTTTTAATATTTAATGCAACAATTAGTCTGTAACATTAAAATGATTATGCACTGTTCTTCCAAAAGTGATTTGGGACAAACACTGTTATGGCACTATAGCTATATACCTGAGAGCATGATACACATAAACACCATTCGGCTGTAAGATTAAAACACCCGCCTTGATATTGTTTATGTCTCCATAGTGCCACCAAAACAGCACTGACTCATCAAGGCATGGACTTCACAAGACCTCTGAAGGCGTGCTGTGGAATCTGGCAATAAGACGTTAGCAGAAGGTCTATGGATCGGATTTGTTCAATCAGATTGCAATCATTTGAAATTTGGAGGCCGAGTAAACACCTGGAACTTTTTGTTATGTTCCGCAAACATTTATAAACAGTTTTTTGAAGTGTGGAAGGATGCATTATCCTTCTGAAAGAGGGCACTGGCATTAGGGAATACTGTTTACACAAAGAGGTGGTAGTTCCGTCTTAAGGTAAGTGGTACCAAAGTAACATTCACTACCACCATCTCTCAGGGTAAGAGGTAGGTATACAGCAAGACTCTTTTCTGTTCTGGCACAGCGGTGGTGGAATGAACTAGATGTCCGAACACCTGAGTTACTGGCTATCTTCAAACGACGGATAAAAGTCTACTTCTTCCTGAAACACTTAAACCAGCTCTTGTTTTCACTTTTTGTTTTATGTGTATATTGAAAATTTAGGTTCACGGTATCCTCTTTAACCAAGTGTACCAGGGTAACTGATAGAGACTTAAAATCGCATTTTGACGTCTTTTTGGATAAGGGCTTTTGCCTAATGCCATAAATGTACATGTAAATTCGCTTAGATAATTCATGTTACAGTGGCTCTTCTGTGAGATTACATTAATGGGCCCTGGGCTCCAAAGACCCTGTTTCTAGTGCTTTTTTTTTCATTTCAAGCTTCCACTTACATAATCTAATTACCATATCTATAACTCATTAGTTGTTTGTTAATGCTAAGCTGCTGACCAATCCTAGGTGTCAACCAGTTTACATATACAGATGTGGGCAGTCAGTATTCATTTCAGAAGATGTAG
The DNA here is from genome assembly GCF_022655615.1 of Tachysurus fulvidraco. Classification (NCBI taxonomy): domain Eukaryota; kingdom Metazoa; phylum Chordata; class Actinopteri; order Siluriformes; family Bagridae; genus Tachysurus; species Tachysurus fulvidraco. Next base: position 22,373,561 of record NC_062522.1, read on the forward strand.
GATCTATCTTTAAATATCTCAGAAATATACAAGCTTGCTTCACACTTCTAGATTGGATATTGTTGTATGAGTGGGGTGAGTAAGACAGCAGGTGGGAAAAGGCAGCAACTGGGGAGATAATTGTATTGGGGATCCTGTTAAAAAAAAAAAGGAAAACAAAGTGTTTTAGGAGCTATGAAATGAGATATTCATTCAGCGTTTAATAATTGTAACATAGCTTTTTTGTCAGAGGTCATTTATTATCAACAAATTGTTTTTTTGCAAATGAAAATGCATTGCCCACTATTAATTTCTCCTTTTTAGTTATAGTGAGGGGAAATAAATATTCAAACCCTTTTCTTTTGTTCTTTAATATACATTCACATAAACAAAAATGATGTGTGTTTAAGCTTAAAAAAAAGGATATGCTTAAAAAATTAATTGTGGGAGAAAAATGCCAAAAAATGATCAACATTAATGCTAATAAGATAAAAAAAACTATATGTGACTTTAGTTATGAACTTGATTTTTTTTTTTTTTTTAATATAAGAGATGTAATCTAAACACACAGTATATGAGATCAAAATAAAAGAAACTACAGACTAGTTCTTGTGTGGAAAAGATGTCAGGCTGTTGCACACAGTTACCCCAATACCATCTGAGAGGTGGTTTGGAAAAGTGTCAAAACACCCTGCCTCCATTCCTCAACTTAACCATAAACTCCCCTTTCAACCCACCCACGTATGTTCATGTATGACACCATCAATGTATTGTCTGACCAAGATATTGTTCTTTCAGGACAAGGAGGAAAGGAAGAAGAGCCAAAATAACTGTTAGAAATGCTTAATAACTGGTCTGGTACAAGCACAGCAGGAGAACTTGCACAGCTGAGATAAAGCATTAAAGATCTCAGTAGGCCTGCTTGCAGTCAGGGGACACAAAGATTTGATCTCACACACTACAGGCGTTGAAGCTTGATCCTCTTTTATACACTTTAGATATCAAAACCTTATGCAAAAATTTGTTTTATTGTGCTTTATTCTCAGCTCTGGCTGCAAGCATAGATAATACCTTTAAACTCTACTCTTCAGTGCGTAGTGACTGGATGCTGATTTAAATTCCATAACATGACAAAGTCATTAACTCTGACCTGCTTAGCTTGGATACTTGGTGTGTATCCTGTGCAACTGTAAAAATATCTTTGTGCGCAAAAATAATCTCTTGAGACAGGATGCTGCAAACAAATTTTTTTACTTCAATAATGCTGATATCTCCTGAAAAGGAGGTGAGTCATTCCATAAATAACTAGCTCAAAGGCAGGGGCGTCTCGCTGCTCATCAGCAGAGTTCCAGGGTCTTTAATTAATCACCCTTCTGGCCACCCACAACCCTGCTAGATGCATTATACAAAAGACACAAATAGTGGCACACTTTAAACTGTTATTGTTCTTATCATCTAGATCAGCATTTCTGGCTGCTCTCAATCATCAAACAGGTACAACAGTTTATAAACAAGTAGTAAATGCTCTAAAATATTGTTATCTGTTACATATACAGTACCACATTTTTATTTTATTTTGTACATCAAAAAGCATATTTTATATCAGAAATTTTTTTTTCAAAGTTCGATCGCCTGTGGTTGTTTTTTAGTCATTTAAAATCAAATCTAGCTCATCAAAGTCTCACTCTACATCTGAATGATAATGTGCACATTTTACCTTTCTATAGTGCATTTCTATAGTGCAACATTAAAGTGCTGCTACATTGAGAAACACTGCTTGGATTCTGTGTGTAAAGTATTATGACTTTGTGTTTAGCTACTCTTCAGCAGGGTGACGGGAAAGAAAAGTTAGATAGTAAAATTCCGTACAGATCTGTCACAATATATTTCAACATATGAAGCTAGCAGGTAAAAATTCCTGACTGTCATTCACATGAGCCACTAACCACTACTGAACATGGCCAACCCAAAATCTACCGATATTTAGGCTTTGTGAAAAACAAGTCTTGGATAATGTTCTCTAAATGTATCGATCAATGTTTGGCTTTTTTTTTTTTTTAAATAGCCTGACTGTCCGGCAGAGCCTTATCAATCAAGAAGCTCAGGGTAATTCTGAAGGAGCTGGAAAGATCCACATTTCAGATGAGAAGAGCTATTCACAGTGCAGACACTCCACAAAACTAGACTTTTGGAATAGTGGCCAAAAGAGGGGTGAAAAAAAAATAGCAAAACAGCCAGTTTACCCTCTGAGGAGTCTGTAGCTATGTTTAGAAGACATTTACAGTCAAACGATGAACAGTCCATTTGGATCTGGAATTGGAATAGTGATACAAGACTTTGGATTTAGCATTGTCCAGAAATGAATATGAATGATACTTTAATAGCTGGTACATAAAACAGGCCATAGCAGTCTCTATAAACTTCTGCGTTGGACCGTCCTTTACCCCATGGGCCATCCCATTCCATGGCTAGACGTTGGGTCTTCCCATTCCATGGCTAGACGTTGGGTCTTCCCATTCCATGGCTAGAAGCATGGTTATTCATGCCAACTTGTATTCCACCAATAGATCAATAAAAGTATTGCATATTATGCTTTTTGAGGGTTCCCTTCCAAATACAGGCATACCAATACAAAGTCGTACACTTCAGACTCTCTCTACCTACAGTATATGGGTGTTCTCAAGATACATGCAGGCAGCTGTGCTGCCTCTCATAGCTAGAGGCATAAGGATACTGTTGTATTTGGATGACTGGTTTTATGTATCCTACCAAAGAGTATGCCCTCTGGGACACATTCATTCGTCTTGTATATATCATGGTGCACGGTCTCATAGTGAACTCGAAAAGTGTTCCCTAGGATCGAAGCAAAGTGCACAATTCATTAGCTAGTGAGCTACAACAGATTTATTTGATTATATAGTCAATAATGGTCTGATAAAAAGCAGGAATACTATTCATTAATTGGTTGTGATGAAGATACTTGTTACTGTTACTTATGAGTGAATAAGTGAACGATTGTTATCTTTAACTGTCCTTACTGAAGCAAGCCCTATGTCCGTAATGCAGAGCTCAACATATTCTCGAAAGATTTCTGCAAAGCATTTTTCAATGTCCATGGTAAGCCTGGCAGACAGCGGGGTCCTTGGACTGCTTCAAAGAGTGAAGACACTCAAGCTGTGGTGAGGCGGTGCAGATGGTTCAAGGCCGAGCCAAAACCCAAAAAACCTTGTGCTTCTCGATCAAAACTTGATGCCCTTTGATTGTTGCTTCCTATGTTCACGACAGGCCACTGTACATGGTAATGATTTGGTATTCATCAGCTAACCTCTAAATAATCTAGTTCGGTGTTTAGCAGGAGTGCAACAATATGAAGGCATTTTGGTACAACGTCTCAGGAAATCATTATGCTAAGCAAACTTTAACACTAAATACAATACTCCACAATAGACTATACAATTAGTTCTATTGTAAACTAGTAATAAGTTATGTCTCCATTGCAAACACACTTCATAAACTCAACATGCTGCAATAAAAAAACATGACACAGGTTAGCTCTGGGGTAAACATCCTACCTCTGTGCAAATTTGTGATGTCCACAATATCTTACAAGCATTCAGCAAAAAATGTCTTAATTGGTTTGTGTGTGTGTGTGTGTGTGTGTGTGTGTGTGTGTGTGTGTGTGTGTGTGTGTGTGTGTGTGTGTGTGTGTGTGTGTGTGTGTGAGCACGCACTTTAGTGTATTACTGCTCTTTACTTCTCTTCACGCCCAGCCGACTAGGCTGATCATTCTGTTTCTGATGTTGTTTGTTGCCTTGGTTACCAAGCCCTACATAAGCACAGCCATAGACTACAATGTGTTCCCTTAAAGCCACCAGTGTGGGATTTTTTTTTTGATCTAATTATGGAAAACAAATGTCCCTGCAAAAATGTCCCTATAAACATATGGTTGGTACTGAATAGAAAAATATTTCACTAATTTAGAATTACATATGTAAATGTGTGTGTGTGTATGTGTGTGTGTGTGTGTGTGTGTGTGTGTGTGTGTGTGTGTGTGTGTGCTTGCGTGTGTGTGTATGTGTGTGTGCATGTGTGTGTGTTTATTTTGCATTGCCATAACACTGCAGAGCGCAAGGAAGTACACACACCTTTAAAATGATAAATTATACAACTTATTCTTATCCCTCGTTATGCACAACCAAAATTTCAGTTCTTATCTCATTTTTCATATCTTCGGGGAATCTGATGGAGCCATGAATGAACGAGGAATTGCACTATTAATAGTTATGGCGAATGAGATGCCTTCATAGACACAGATAAAAAACTGCAGCAATGAAGTCACTTCCACTTCCATCCATCTGTTTTTTTTTTTTTTCACTTGCCTCTCTGTCCATGCCTTTATGAATAATTCATCATCAAACTCTCAGCCAATTCTTAGACTTTTTACTTTCTCCTACTTCTAATCAGTGGAAACAAAAGAAACAGAATCTCATCCTGACATTTCAAATGTTACTCAGTAAGCAGACAAATGAAAAGCAGCGACTACGATGGAGACGGTGTAGAGTTTAGAAGACGGAGAGAACGAGGGGGAGTGATGCTCAGAGAACTTGATCAGTTTCTTGGTGGGCATGCTTCCATGTTAAAAAAAAAAAGGCAGGGTTAAAAACAAGGGGGAAAAGAGAAAAAAGACAGGAAGAATCACTTAAAGACAAGCACCCGCCTCATAATAACATGTTTCCAGGGAAACAAAAAGGGGTGGGAAAGCAAGAGCATGTCTGGATTCCAACAGAGTAAAGGCTGCTTTTTCATTCTCAGGAGCCCTCACACAAATTAGCAGAGATTTAAGTTCCACTGGATACAACTAAAATAAACGGTTTCTCTTTAACCCCAGAGGTTTTGAACTGTTTAGACAAAAGCAAGCGAGAATTAATAATTATATTCAAAATTCATTTAATGTACAGCTTCTAACACCACAGCAAACTGTTTTGTCACCAGGTAAATAAGATTCCTATACTGTATATTCTGATTTATTCAAGCAACAAATATGGATGTAATTTTGGATGATAATGTACACTGATCAACCATAACATTAAACCAGCCTGCCTATTATTGTGTAGCTCCTCTTGAGCCACCAAAAAAAAAAATAGGTCTCAAGGCATTTACTCTACAAGTCCTCTAAAGATGTGCTGTGGTATCTGGCATTAAGATGTTAGCAGAAGATCCTTTAAGCCCTGTGAGTTGTGAGCTGGAACTTCCATGGATTGGATTTGTTTGATCAGATTGCGATTGTTTAGAATTAAGAGGACGCAGTGTGGCAGGATGTGGTTAAGGTGTTGGGCTACCAATCGGAAGGTTGTGAGTTCGATCCCAGGTCCACCAAGCTGCCACTGTTGGGCCCCTGAGCAAGGACCTTAACCCTCAATTGCTCAGTCGTACAAAAATGAGATCATGTAAGTCGCTCTGGATAAGAGCATCTGCCAAATGCTGTAAAAGTAAGTAAAAGTGTTTAGGTAAGTGGTAGGTACCAAAGTAACATCTACATGGATAATTCGTGCTACAGAAGCTCTTCTGTGAGATCGGACCTGGAGAGCTAATATACTGTATCCCACCCCTCCACAGGTGCGAGGTGGATCCTACACCTGTCTTCCTACTCAGCCCCATACTGTATGCAGCAATCTGTGATTCACTGTGCATTTTGACACATTTCTTTCGTAGCCCGCATTACATTTTTTACAGTAACTCTTCTGTAGGATTGTTCCAGACTGGTTACTTAACTCCCCATGAACACCAATGAGTCCTGAGTGTCCAGGACCCTGTCATTGGATTACATGTTTGCTTCCACCACTTCTGGTAGTACTAACCACGGCATACCAAGAACACCATACACCATGTTCATTTCTTGCTATATTTCCTCCCAACAGACTTTTGATAGTATTCTTAGTCCATGACCCACTGAACCAGGATCGATGTATCTGTTGATAGAAGCTTCAAAAGCACTTTTGTAAATGAGGACATCTGCCAAATACTGTTAATGTAAATAAGCAAATTTAAATACGTGTTAAAAAATTTAAATCATGCTCTGATTTGCAAAGAATCTGTTCAAATTGCAGATTTTGTTTTACAGGTTAGTATTTTAAGTAATTCCCAAATTAATATGTAGGGAAATTTTTATAAAATGCTAATAAAACCATCTACTTATCTAAGATATCACCTTAGACCTAATTTTGTGTATGGCTGGAGGAACAAAAGTAAAATCAGCCATGACAAACATGTTTGTTGTACTTTAGCACAGATATTAGTATGAATTGGATCATATCTGGCTGCGTAATTAATAGTGTTAGTGTTAATTAGTGTTTTTTTTTTTTATTAGATTGTAGACAGTTCATAAAATTAACCTATTGGATGCCAAGGTATCAACAAAACAATATAGTGTGACCTCTTGTTTGCTTTCTCAGCTGTTGGATGTGTTTCGTTTTGAGGGTCAGTTAGAGAACAGTTAGTTTGGGTCCTCTAACTTGATTGGTCAAGCAGCATGCTGAGTAGCATGCTTATATTTCCTATAACCACATTGGGATGTTTCACTGTGTGTAACACTCCACTTGGCTGTGTTCACCACCATGTACAATTCAAGGTGAATGCTATAAAATAAGTGTGGCGTCTTTGGGGTCTAGAGCAAGAATAAATGCAATATCGCACTTGCAATCATGCAATTATAGTGAATATCTGCACCTTTGGTTATTTTCAGTATAAATGCCCTCTTACTTGCATTCATTCATTCATTCATTCATTCATTTTGTACCACATCCGAACTACCTCGGGTCACGGGGAGCTTGTGTCTATCTCAGCCGTCATCGGGCTTCAAGGCAGGATACACCCTGGACGGAGTGCCAACCCATCGCAGGGCACACACACACACACACACACACACACACACACACACACACACACACACACACACACACACACACACACACTTACTTGCATGATACTGCTAAATTATAGACCAACTTACCATCCAAGAGCCAAAGAAACATTGACTACTTATAGACTATCTGACTCAAATGATCTTTATAATGTCCAAACATGTACACACATGAATTGATACAAATATTTATTAGTTTAAAAATTGCAAACACTATCTTTTGAAATCTACCAAATGTGTTCCAACAGTTATAGGAATACGGTTACTACTTTACATTAGCTGCAGCATTTGTATGCAAATGTATGGCTATAGAGAATATAAAAATAAAAAACCTATAATGTGCTGCTGCTAATAATGGACATTAGAAATTTGTAGCTGCTATCTGAACCGGAGTGAACAGCCATCAAGTGGTGGATCTAAAGAGGAATATGAAATGGAGATGTTAATGAGTATTGCACCCGCCTTCTCTGTTCATGCTGCTACAAAGTCAACATTTCCTACTCCATCTGGTGATGCGTCATGTCATGCAAGTCTCCTGAAGCCAGACTTATCAGCATGGTCAGTGCATCTCCTGAGGTGGCAGCAATACTTCCACAAAACTCTGAGTGCTTATGGAACTTGGTAGAGGAGTGTGAGGTAGTGTATGTGCCTCTTATACAAGAATACCAAAGGTTTAGTGGCTTCACAGGTTCAATTGCTGGCTCTGACCTGTGTGTGTGTTTGTGGAGTTTATCTGCATGCTTCAGGGGTTTTCTCCAAGACTCTGGTTTTCTCCCCAGTCCAAAAACATTCATTGTAAGCTTATTGGCATCTCTAAATAGTCCAGTGTGTGAAATAATTTCTTGTGATGGGTTCATAGGGTGTCCCGCACCTTGTGTTTTGAGTCTCCTGGGATAGGAGTCCATGTGTAGGATAAGCGGTACAGAGGATGAATAAATAGCTATGACAAAACATTTGAATTAGAGATGGGATGTGCAATGTCATAGAGTGAGAAGATTTGAGTGTAGAGAGACTTTTTCATTAATCATCATTAGGAGATGCATAAGGGTGAAGGATGCAGACAGAGAGATTCATTAAAACAGGTCAAATGGGACAATCTGTGACAAGAACTAAACCGAGAACCAAGTTATAAACAGCAAAATTTTGCAAAACACAAAAATACATTGGGAATACGGCTTTGTCCCAAAAGATACTGAAGTGTCTGAATTCTTGAACATATACTGTATAATTAATTGTTATTTTCAAATCTTTGACCAGACCAGAAGAAAACCCAAAAGAATTCCAGAGTTTCCTAATAACAACGAATATTAATAACAATATGAATAACACAACTTAAGGAAGAGTGTATGCTGCATACAAGCCATTTCTGCAAGTGGTTCCCAAAAGCTTTATCAGAGATTTAACAGACGAATTGTATTTCGTAGTATACGAAGCCGCAAAGAATCAAACAAGAATCAAACAGCCGCAAGAATCAAACAGATGATTTCTGTAGGTAAATGTAACAGAGATTTAAACAGCACACATATAGACAGTACTTATGAACAGAGCATGACAGATGCAAACATAATCAATTCAAATGTATTTGCTCAAGTGCCTTTGTTTTTAGTCTTATGCACATAAAGCCATTCAAACAATTCAAATATTTGTGTTTCTAAGCCTGTCCAGGATTATCCATCATCTTTAATTATATGGACAAGCTCTGCCAAAGGTCGATTCTAGTTTTACTGCATTTCGTTATCAAGCCTTATAATCCGAGTCTGTTTACCGGTTTGTTTGTTTTTTCTTTCACTTTTGCCTAGCTTTTCTGACCACTGTATTTTTCCTTGCCCTTGTCACACTGTTTGCTATTAAACTGCTTATTTTTTTTTTATCTTGACCCTGCCTCACATATTTTTGGATTCATCTAATTGTGAAATAAACTCACCTGCATTTGCGTCTACCTTTCCTGACACTAGTTGCTTCCATGTGAATTCATTCAGATGAACATAGATTTAAATGCAAGAAGAATGATGTGATGAAATACCTGATGAGTGTTTTGGCAAACCCACCCTGAATCACTTGACTGTGTGAAGCATACAGCTGCTAATATAACATATAAGGGGCTCTCAAAGAGCTGACATTACAGAGACAATTTACATACAATCCTATAGCAAAAGTTCTTCATTAACATTAAGGTCGTTATCGGAATATCAAAGGAGAAACATAGGAAGATGTATAATGAAGAGAAGCAACCATTTTAAAAATTGTTTCTTGCTGACAAGACAATGATTAATAAGAAGCAAATGGCTCTTTTTCAGCTGCGCTATTCAACAGTAGGCACTTCTTGGCAATTTAGCAAAATGGTGAATCATCATCCTGTTAATGACTGGAATTAAGTAAATGGCACTACCTCTGCCACAAACAAACTGTGCTGTAAGGGACATGATGTCAGTAGAAAAAAGCATAAAGCACAAACAAACCTTATTAATGTGTATGTGTGTATTAGATATTGGAGCTTTAAAGACTACTAACAATATCATACTCTTCTGTAACTCTGAATGAAAATGATTTATTATTATTATTATTATTATTATTATTATTATTATTATTATTATTATTATTATTATTATTATTATTATATCTGCAGAGCACAAAAATGGCATTTTTCTAGGGCTTTAATACACAATGTAAGAACATTCATTCATTCATTCATTCATTTTCTTCTGCTTATCCGAACTTCTAGGGTCACGAGGAGCCTGTGCCTACTGTATCTCAGGCATCTTTGGGCATCAAGGCAGGATACACCCTGGACAGGGTGCCAACCCATCGCAGGGCACACACACTCTCATTCACTCACACAATCAGGACAATTTTCCCAGAGATGCCAATCAATCTACCATGCATGTCTTTGGACCGGGGGAGGAAACCAGAGTACCCGGAGGAAACCCCCGAGGCACGGGGAGAACATGCAAACTCCACACACACAGAAGGTGGAGGCAGGAATCGAACACCCAACTCTGGAGGTGTGAGGCGAACATGCTAACCACTAAGCCACCGTGCCCACAATGTAAGAACATGTCAGATCTAAACAATAAGGAGGAGACAAACATCATTTATTTTACCTCACATTGTGACGATAGCCGACTCATGTGCTTTAGGAAGAAACAGTAAATTTTATAGCGGGGTATTGACTCTACACTACAGGTATTACTGCAGCATTCAATAGGCTGTCCATTTCATTTATGGAAAATTCCTGCAATTCATTGTTTATCCAAATTAGGATTATAACAGATTAGTAGCCTAATCCAAAAGCAGTGGATCAAAGATGGATTATACCCTGTATATAACACCAACCTACATATCACACAGACCCAACAAACATAACACAAACACAAAATCTAGTAAGTATTCAATCTATCTATGCATGTTTCTAAAGTGAATGGAACCAGAGCGAATCATGCTCGGACATGGGGAGAACATTCACTTCTCTGGAGTTTTGATTATTATCCATCTGTTCATTTTCTGTACTGATTATCCTACACAGGGTAACAGGAAACATAGATAATGGAGTGCTAACCCATTACTGTACAGGGCATACATTTACACAGCCATTCACACACTATGGACAATTCAGATATGCCAGCCAGCCTACAACATGTCTATAGACTTGAGGAGGAAATCTGCGGAAACCCCTGAAGCACGAGGAGAACATGCAAACTCCACACACTACCACACACTACCACACACACACACACACACACACACACACACACACACACACACACACACACACACACACACACACACACACACACACACAAAAAGTGTCCTTTGTTTTATTTTATTTCAATTTTATATGCCAAATTGCCAAAAAATCTTTATTCCAATGTGAGCATTCATTTTCATAGTCTAACATTATAATACTTTTTGCTTTTTAAACGAAGTGAACCGTAATGGTTGTAGATATCTAAAAATGCAAGTTTAAACTTCTAGACCACACTGGATTGAACTCTTCATTACTGACTTATACTATTGTATGTCAAGCAGGCTTTCCAGTCATGTCGAGTATTGTTTTTTTTTTACTGAAAGGGATAGGAAATCTTGCTTGTACTATTTGTCTGCTGATGAAATTCGTGGTAATTTAAAAAAAAAATTACACTGGATTTTATAGAGAAGTTAAGCAATTTTCCATTTATAACATCTCTTGACAGTCAAAAAGTAGATGTAGATGACATAAAAATGAAGGATTTATAGTGTCCTGCTGCAGGCAGGTAAATGATGATGTATGACTATGTAAATAGCCCGATATCCTGAAGTTTAGCATGTCTAAAAATACTACATAATGTGTCTGCTTTGAGAGTTTATCTTCAAGGAGCATTAGGCAAGACTTTTCAAAATTTGTGAATAGGTCTCCAAGAGTTAGGTACTGTAGATAATACTGAATGAGATTCTTTTGCTCCTGTTCTCATTCATGTACACAAAGCTAGAACCCCCGAACCTATAATGATTCAGCTTGAGAGTTATCATGCTAACTAACATTAGTATTAAGTCAAGTCAAGCTTTTATTGTCATTTCAACCATATATAGATGAAGTCGTACATAGTGAAATGAAACAGCGTTTCTCCAGGACCAGGGTGCTACATAAAATGACACAGAGTTACACAAAGCAACACAGAGTTAAGGACTTACATTAGTTAAGGTTGTCATGAAATCACTTTCAAGCACACTTCGCCATCTAACTGCTTTTCAGCTCTGATTTAAACTGTGTGGTATATGAAGTCAAGCTATGACTCAACAAACTCATAATTTAAACTGCATAATTTATTCATCTGCATCGGGGGAATGGTTGCATTCCTTTGATTTTCTTTTCTTTTTTTTTTCTTTTTTTTAAGAAATGAATAAAAATGCACTAAATCTAAACTGTCATGCAAAGGAGTCAGTTCAAAGGATTCAAAGCTTGTATTTACAAACCTGTTCATTATTAATTCCAGCTAAATGGAAAAACTTTGCCAAGAGTTTATTCTAGCTTTTCTTTATTTTTTCTCTTTTTTTTTCCTCACGGGGATATGATCCGGCTGTTTTGGGAGCTTGTTGATTGCAGACTGTGAGGGGGGGTGGGGGGTGGAAAGGGGTGTTGGCGAGAGATTATAAAGGCTGTTTCAAACACAAACAAGCCATTTAACTATAATGCATATTTCCAAACAGGTTTTCTCAGCCAACTAATGCACTTATGCTGAGACCATAGCTTATATTTTATCTATTTTAATATAAATATTTTACAATAAAAACGGGTCTGTACATCATAGAGACATTGTTCTCCGCACATTGCCACACAAATACACTGATAATTCACTGTGAAATGGCCAATAACTATATGCGAGTTTAAATCCCGGACCATCCTGGATGATGTTGATAGTGTAGTAACTGCCAATGGTGATTTTTTTTCTTTTCCTGGCAGATTATATGTATTTTAATGCTTCAGATTCATTTTCATTTCTTTACCCATAGTAATGCTTGAATGTCTCCATACTCATGTTTATTTCATCCAATAACAATTCAAGTCTATTCTTTATATTATAGACAGATTTTTGAGTCTAATCATCAAATCACATGGCAGTAATATACATTTTGAGAACTTTTTTCTGAAATTTGTCCTACAAGCAGCAAGAAAACCTTCTACAGATAACTGTTATTTTAAATTGTATACACATTTTATAAATGTTTAAAAGAATGATAATATCCTATTAATATTGTCCTGACTTTTCTCGCTTTCTTTATTCGAGAGGCTATCACAAATCATTAAGGCTATAGGTTACTATCTATTGAATTTTTACAACAAAACATTGTAGCACAAAGTGGCAGTACATTTTGAGTTCTTTTAGATGTACTGTACCATTGTACAACTGTGTTCACTATCATTTACCCAGTGAGTGAGAGAGAAGATGCTGCCTGTTTTCCAGCTTAACTACATCTCACGGAACTATCCCGATAAATTCAGGCATTGGGAAAAGGAGACACATTTTTCTTCTGTTTCTCAGCCACTGCGTGGGAAACAAGGTGACTGTGGTTACATGTGTTTCTGACATACTGATATCCGCTTGATCATTTTCCCTCTGCTAATCTTAGCAATATATTTTACGATAGAAATGGTTCTGTACATCATAGACACATTGTCTGTCACATATTGCCACACAAATACACTGATAAATTTCAGGTTTTGAAGACATTCACCACGAAATGCTTAAGTACTACATGAGAGTTTAAATCCTGGATCATCCTGGATAATGTCAATAGTGTAGTAACTGACAAAGTTTTTTTCCTGGCTTTATATAATTGAATGCTTCCGACTCATTTTCATTTATTTATTTCCTACCCACTTTTTTTTTTGCCTCCATGAAGGTATAAAATCACAGTGATATATTTTTACCTGGTGCAATTCATGAATAGTGTGGAACAATACTGTATTTACAATATTATATATTCAATATACTGTAATATTACAATTGTATAAACAGCTGAGCAATTGAGGGTTAAGAGCCTTGTTCAGGGGCCCAACAGCGGCAGCTTGGTGGACCTGGGATTGAACTCACAACCTTCCGATTGGTAGGCTACCATATGCCAGATTCAGACACCAAAATGCTTATATTGCTGTATATCAACATCACTTAATAAAACTGCATATTTTGTTTGTGTTTTCACTACAATATGTGTAAGACATGTTTGAGCATGTGTGTTATTACTGAAACCAAATCATGCTATAGAGACATGAGGCAACACACATTTAAACTTCATATAAGATATATTTGGTATCCATTCAAAATTCTTTTAAATTTCAATACAATAAAAAAAATTATAAAAAAATAAAATTTGCAAGCTTGAGTAAGCACAGCCTGAATATCGACGAGAGATGAATTCTTATGTCCTTATATGTTTAAAGCTTTATGACGCAAATGGACTTTCATATAATACAATATACAGCATAAAATAGTTCAACTAAATAGGAATCAAGAACTAAAGCACTAATTTTAATGCTTATATAAGCATAAGGCATGTGATTTTCTTTTGTTGTTAAATATATTTTCTTTTCTGTAAAGAAATCTAGAGCATGATGTTTTAAACTTTGCATCATAGCACAGTGGGGCAGCAGGTACTGTACTGTAGTGTTAATGCCTCATTCCACACTTGTTAAAATAAAGGTGCCAGGAAGAACCAAAAAGGGGTATTTGCAGCGATTCCATATAAGAAATTATATATTTCTGTTTTCCCAAACAACATTTCAAGAAATGGTTCTTAAAATAAAATCATTTGTTTAATAAAGAACTCAGTTCAATAAAGAAACTTTTTAGAGTCTAAAGAACATTTGTCCCACTAAAAAGACACCGGTCTGTGGGTCACTATCAGTGTGGGGTTTCTATACAAGTTTACTTAGGTTTTCTTTAGGTTCTCAGATTTCTTTCGTTTCAACAACCTCCTAATCAATACACAAATGTAGGACTGTACTGTATATGATTGTAGAAAGGGCATTATTCATATTTATACATTCAGGAGTTTAGGATAATTGACACCCTTCGGTTTTTATAACAATTTATAATCACACCTCCAGTGTCACCCAAATGAGGATGGGTTCCCTTTTAAGACTGGTTCCTTTTATGGTTTCTTTCTCTTCTATCTAAGGGACATTTACCTTGCTACAATCGACTCAGGCTTGCTCATTAGGGATAAATAAAAATTTAAATTAAGAAACATTTAAATATAAGTCTAATATTAAACTTGAACTTTTTTATAATATTAATCTTAAACTTTTTGTACTACAGTATATTTCTTACAGTATGTTCTGTAAAGCTGCTTTGAGACAATGTCCATTGTTGAAAGCGCTATACCAATAAAACTGAATTGAATTAAATATATCTGTTTCAAAGTTTTAGACGTCATATCTCAGTGGAGCGGTTAGAAACACCCAACAGTGTAGATGAAAGATTTAACAAAATAAATAAAGAAGGTTGTGGACAACAACGAATCAAGCACGACTACGTTTGAATACTGTCACTATGGTTACAGCCAACATTCAAGGGCATCATGAGGAGGGGACCATCTCTGGGTGCTTGGTAACATCGACAAAGTGAAGAGATGCAGTCCTTTAAAAGGCACTTTAATTTAATAAAACTGCATATGGTACAGTTCATATGTCCATGTAAACAATGTCCATTCAACGCCTTTCTGCTCTAATGTAAAGTTACAAAGCATTAGTAAATAAAGTTTTCAATCCCACACTGTGATGAGAAAACATGTCTAATATGACTAGCTATATCAGCTACCTGGAATATTTACAAACTACTGTAGTATTAATCTTTCTGTTTTAATCCAGTCTGCAGTTTACAGGTTTTCCTACCACCATATTGAACACATATTGAACCATAAAATGTTTCTGATTACAACCTATTTCCTATTTTCTATTATTGTCTCCATCCAAAGAAAGATTTAAAAAAAAAATCAAATAACTTATCGAAAAAAATCAAATTATTCTTTGCTAAAATAATGAACCAAAAGTAATCAAACTATATTCAAGCAAAGTTTGGAGGCTTTCTCTAAATTCACTCATAGACAAATCCCACAACCTCCCTCCTAAAATAAATATGTATAATAATGTTTATTCACTTATCTTCACTTTTATTTTACTTCTGTGGTCATCTATTACTTAAAAAATGTTGGCAATGCTTATAATTTACACATTAAGGACAACCTAATTACGTGATGTTGCACAGTTCATAACATTTTATTTTATTTCAATACTTTTATATCAAACATGTTTAGAAAAGTTTTTTTTTCCAGAAATTCAAAACTAATAATAATAATAATAATAATAATAATAATAATAATAATAATAATAATAAAATAAATAAATAAATAAATACCCCCAAAACAAACTGTTTCTTGACAGCAACACAATTGCATTTACTTTATGAAACAAAAATAAAATATAATAATAATAAATTTAAAAAAAAAGGACTTTCTTATCTAAAACGATGCAAACTCCAGAAAACTCACTTTCTTTGAATAACAGGTGGCCTCTATAAATGCATGCATATAATAATTCACATATTAAAGGCTACACGTCTTTTAGTACAGGACACCACCTTTGTGCTAAATAAAGTACATGTTTCCATTTTCTGAGCTCAAGACATCAAACACTCATTTGTCTCTCTGTCGTTGTTTGTTATAATCCTCAGATGTCTTAAGCTAACGTAGGCTGCACATATCTGATGTACACATACCGTGGCATAAGAAGTTTCTTTTTCCGATGAACGTAGAATAGAACGTTATATAACTTTAGCGCATTAAAAGGAAGGATAAATAGACAATACTAATAGAAATGGCACTAGTGCTCTGTGGTGCGTCACTGTTACACGCGCGAGCTCAGGCTGGTGCGCGCGTGGATATTTAACTCCGGTTTCCTCAGATAAAGAAAAAAATAGCTCAGTTTAACAGATGACACATAATTACACGACTTACCGATTTATCTGAAAGGCTGTATGTGCTGTGCTGTGATCTCCGGCTGGGAGACTTCTCTTTCTTACAGTCAGCTTATTGAAGGGAAAATGAACAAAATATTCCGAACTAGATTCGAGTTCAACTTCCACTGAGAGCTGAGCGCAGGTCTCTCTCTCTCTCTCTCTCTCTCTCTCTCTCTCTCTCTCTCTCTCTCTCTCTCTCTCTCTCTCTCTCTCTCTCTCTGTCTCTCTGTATCTCTCTCTCTGTGTTTGTGTATCTCTCTCTGTCTATGTCTCTGTATCTCTCCCTCTCTCTATCTCTCTTTCCTTCACACTCTCTCTCTGTCTGTCTCTGTATCTCTCTCTCTCTTTCTGTCTCTCTCTCTCTCTCTCTCTCTCTCTCTCTCTCTCTCTCTCTCTCTCCCTCTCTCTCTGTCTCTTAGTCTCTCTCTCTTTCTCTCTCTGTCTGTATCTGTATCTCTGTCTGTCTGTATCTCTCTCTTTCTCTCCCTACCTCCCTTGTGTTAGTACAGTATACTATTTTATATTTTTGTATTTAATGTAATACCTAAATATATTTGCCCTGTTTTCAGCCTTCTGCACCCCAACCCCTGCAAATGTGGAAAGCCGTTTCCACCATTCCAAGCTCCTGTATGACTTATATTAAAGAGATTTCACCATTCATCTGAGTGACTACAGTACTTTCAATTTAAATTTTAAATTTTTGGTTTATAAACAGCAAGTCAAGTCAAGAAGCTTTTATTGTCATCACAACCATATATAGCTGTTGCAGTATGCAGTGAAATGAGACAACCTTTCTCCAAGATCCTGGTGCTACATAGAACAAAGACAGAGTTAATGACTTAGTGAGTTAGTCCTAGATACATAAAGTGCATCTGTGTGACCTGGTGCAAACAGTGCAGGACAAGACAAGCAAGACAGTGCAGGACAAGACAAACAAGACAGACAAAACTGTGCATTTTTGACTGACTAAAAGAAATAAAACCAAAATGTGCTACGAACAGATGTTTCATTTATGTTAAAGAAATGAATAATAAATGTATTTCATTGTGTAAAAATTAATTGATACATTTAACATTTTCACATAAAATAGCCCCAAATTTGGTTAATTGGCATTGGGCAGTACCTTTTGATTTTTATAACATGGCTATGTAGTCATATCATTTATTATCCATGTCATTCATTGTGATCTGGAGCTTTTGGTCAGACTGATCTTTATATATTTAAACTCACTGGATTAAACAGATTGGAACCTCTGGTGCAATTGCATTAGTTGCATAATTACAAGGTGGCCGATTCCTACCATGTGATTTGCACGTTCCCATGATGCACACGGTTATACACCTACTAAAGTGTTATTCTTCAGTAATATGATTTTACCAGATAATTCAGGTAAATTAAAACTCTCCAACTCAAACTCTCTCACAGGATATACTCTCATGTTAAAACCTGCCTGTTTTGCTTTTTCTAATCTAACATTAGAAAAGGTGACATCTCTGTACTACAGGCAGTCCACCCGCTAGAGGAACAGTATAGAAAGTCTATAATTAGAATTTTAGCAGTTGCACTAAATCTCCCACATTCACATGAGCCATTGATTGTTTTTCTCAGCTATGTCCCTGTCTGCTGTAATTATCACAAACGTTGTAAATGGAACATTATACCATGCCTTCAAACAAGACAAACTGTAAATGGACATAGACCATGAGCTGCTGGCTCATTTGTTATTTGTTATGATCAGTGTGCAGATCCTACTCTGGAAATAGAAATATGTGTGTTCTTTATTTCAAGGTAAAGGGTTTAAAAGGGTTAAAGATTAAAAGAAAAAAATGCAGTTTCATGTTTATTGAATCTGTGCAGGAGAAAAAGCTCTGAAACATGTCCTTGCACTGCAGCTAGTCACTGCAGAAAGCCTTTATAGTAAATCAAAATTCTGTTTTGTTTGGTTTAATGTGAGTCATATGAAATTGCAGATTCAGTTTATGTCCAAATGACTGTGGACACCTTACCATCGCATCCGTTTGTGGTTCTTCCCCAAACTGTCTCACAAATTGCATTGGATGTCTTTGTATAATGTAGCTTCATAACTTCTTTTATAACTGTAAGTGTGCACAAAGCAAGGTCCGTGAAGACATGGTTTGGCAAAGCTGATGTGTAGAAGAACTCAAGTGACCTTCATAAACACTTCTCAGATGAACTGGAATAAGACTGCATCCAAGGCTTCCTAATATCAGAGCCTGAGCTCTGGGCTCTTGTGGCTAAAAGTACAAATCCCCACAGACACACTACAAAATTTAGTGGAAATAGTGGACATTATTATAACAGCAAAGGGGGACTAAATCTCAAATGATACATTCAACTAGAGTACAGGTGTGCTGAAAGGTTTCCATACCCTGAAAGAAATTGATAAACATTGCCATTCGTTTGGAAAATATGACTAATAATGAAAGATTTTTTTCTTTACTTAAGGATAGTGGTCACATTAAGTCATTATCACATAGTTGTTTGACACCTTTTTAAAACCTAATGATAACTGGAATCACCTAAACAACCCTGATCAAAAGTTTA
Source organism: Tachysurus fulvidraco (assembly GCF_022655615.1). NCBI lineage: Eukaryota > Metazoa > Chordata > Actinopteri > Siluriformes > Bagridae > Tachysurus > Tachysurus fulvidraco. The sequence goes on from NC_062522.1 coordinate 22,392,515, forward strand.
CATAACCTTGAATGTTTGTAAAGTTCGTCGCAACAAATTTTAATGTTGGCTTTGACGAGGCAAGTATTCGTAAAAGGCCGGTGCTTTTTGGAGGCAAGTGGACATAAGGGTCAGTGTTACTTTTGGAGGCAAGTGGACATAAAACTTGAGAAATCTAGTGGAGCGCTAGGGTGCCAAAACATTTGGAGGCAAGTGGAGATGAGAATGTGACGTCATCCGAAAACTTGTTACGCAATTCCCCTCCTTGGGCTGAGTGTTTTGATGTCACATGCTCATGTTGTGCAAATGTATTATTTTCATGTGACATCACGTGACGTTCACGCGATGTCATCAGAATACCCGTGAGGAAGTTTCCCTCATTGTTCTGAGTGATTTGATATGTCACATGTCCATGTTGTAAAAAGTTTTTTGATTTTGCATATTTTGGGGAGGGGGTGCGGGACAACCGAAAGGCCAGTCGGTACACCAATTTAAAACTTTGTTCAGAGTATCACCCTAAAGGAGCTGGCCGAGTTTGGTGTAGATAGTTCAAAAGCTTGCCGATTTATAAACCTCCAAAGTTTATAAAGGGAGTCTATGGAAAAAAAGGCCACTTTGAGACTCGATACCGGAAGTACTGGAACCCGGATCGCTTAGAAAAGTAATAGCAACAAAATTCAGACCAGGTTCTACAACATATCCGAATTTGGTTCATGTGCCTCAAAAAACCTAGGAGGAGTTACTCTTGATAATTTTTTGTCTAAGCTTAAATAGGAAAACAGAATGTTGGCTTCTACAAAGCCAGCATAATTAGCGTCTGTGCAGTAGACAGTGAGTTTCTCGGCTCATGAGGTGATGCACTGACGGCTCCATACTGAACCATGGAGGAAGACAAAAGAACTGCCAACTGACCTGCATCATAAGAGAGTTGAACTTTATAAAGCAGTAAAAAGGATATAAAAAGATATCTCGACACTTGAAAATGCCAATCAGTACTCTGGTGGAAAATACGAGGTTCTGTTGATTCTAAACCACGTTCAGGTAGACCAAGAAAGATTTCACCCACTACTGCCAGAAGAACTGTTCAGGATGCAAAGAAAAGCCCACAAACAACTTCAAGAGAAATACACGCTGCTCTGGAAAAAAGTGGTGTTGTTGTTTCAAGGAGCACGATAAGAAGGTACTTGAACACAGATGACTTGCATGGTCAACGTCCCAGGAGAAAGCCGTTACTGCGCCCATGCCATAAAAAGGCATTTCTTCAGTACACCAGACAGCACCAAGGCAAGCCTCACAGCTTCTGGAGTAGTCATTTGGAGTATTGAGACCAAAATTTAAGCTTCCGAAGTTGCCCATCACAGTGTCCTGACTTCAATATCATTAAGCCACTCTGGGACAATACAAAAAAAATCATGTCATCATTGAAGCTAAAGAGGATTTAAAAACTTTAAGAACTAAAGGTATGCAAACTTTTGAACAGGATTATTTCTTTATTTTCTCTAGAGTCCTCTAAGAAATAAAATAAATTTGTTTTGCCTTCTCACTCCTGTTTTTTTTAAATATCGTACAAAAACTTTTGACCACTGTATATGATTGTGATGATTAGGTGTCCACGATCTTTAGGCCATATAGTATTTCCAGCATATCTGAAATCTTCTGCCTGCCATATTGGACAATCCCACTAGCTGACCAAAGCCAGATAAGCAAACCTGTGAATAAACCCACACAGGAGCTTATATATACTTTTATTTTGGATGGAACACATAACAGTTGTGTGATCGATAGCTGAAATGGATTTTTCTTTTGTCGGCTGGTTACTTGGTACAGTAGGTCTAGCAACAACTTCTTTCCTTGTCTCTGAAGTCCTGAACCTTGTTTTAGGCATTTTTGTTAAACTTTATTAAGCAAATAACATACAGAATTCTCAATTAAGTTGAAATCATGTTTAACTAATAAATCATATTTAACTTATTGGTTTTAAAAGTCACTTATGGGATAAAAATCCTTTATGAGGAGCAATAATGACTTCATAATCTATATAGATTTCAGAAATATTTATATCCCTGCAGTCTGTATAGTTGATGATATACTCTGCTCGTGTGTGTTTGTGTATGTGTGATTCAGCTAGTTGTGTGAGTCTAATAGGCACTGGCCACCTGTGCAGGATAGGAACACTGTGGGTGGACTTTGATGATGCGTACCAAACTTGTTTCACTATCGACACCATCCCCACAGACAGCCATGTGAAGGGATTTGTGTTTGTGTGTGTGGATGAGTGTGCGCCTGTGTTTGTGTGTGAGACAGAGGAGAAAGCAAGAATAGAATGTAAGACTGTGTATGAGAGAGTACCAGAGAGAATGAGAATGCAAGAATTAAAGTGAATACAACACTAATACTTTACATTTTGAATGGTTGTGAAGGGGAAATTTAATAGACCAACACCGACTGCATTTTGCACACGTTTACTGAAGAACTAACAAATCTTGCTAATTACATTGAAAGCATCTTATCTGGAAACGTTAAGTTTTTGAAATTTGGAACCCATCATTTCAAACTACAGTATATGTTTTAAAACATTGCCAAAATAAATAAGCAAAACTCCAAGCTCCATATATCACTACATAAATCTGAAGAATATTTTGGCAGTTTTAAATCAAACAAACAATATCCAATTTAAAAATCAATATACCTTTGCATGTTACACCCCAACCATTCTATAATAAGTTAATTGTTAAAGGCATAGTCAATGCAGGTGTATAGAAAAAGGATCCTTGATGCGTTAGGCTTTTTGGCTGAATGGATAATATGTCCATGAACCTGATTGCTTCCAGACATTCTTATCAACTGACGTATCAAAAGGTCAGAGAGGACAAGAGTCTCCAAAAAAATTTAAAAAAAAAATTGCTTTGTTAAATGCAAAAATCCTGGAGAAAGAAATCATGTCATTTTAAGGGAAGAAAGTTTGTGTGAGGAAAAAACTAAAACACTAAATGCATCTAGACTATTTTGGTCTGTATATTTTGTACATCTCTGAGAACAGAACTGGTCACTAATAAGCAAAAATATAGTACAAATATGTAGTAAAATGTGGTAGTCTCTGGGTTATACAAATTACACTTAGGCACAAAAAGCTACGATAATGCAGCACATGTATGTATCACAGCACTTAAACTAGGTCAGAGTAAGATCACTGCTTCTGCTTTGCTCTTACCATCCACACTTGCCAAGGGTATTAGCTACTTCTCAGACAATTTAGAATTTCCCTTTGTGAGTCAAAGTTTTTTGTGGTGAAATGACTGAAACTGGTAGCTATAACAATCGCTGAAGCTGAGGTGTTCTCATCCTCTAACATAGCCAAGTTCCTGTTGTGGTGATCACCAGCATTAAGGGGAAGCTGTTAAGGTAAAAATATTCACAGATGATCCCTCTGATTCAGTTGAATGGATGAATGTTCACAGATGATCCCCCTGATTCAGTTGAGAGTAGGAGTGCAACTAAATAATAATTCATTATTGGGCTCGAAAAGATAATGCACTCTCACTCATTCATTTTCTACCGAACTACCTCGGGTCACGGGGAGCCTGTGCCTATCTCAGGCGTCATCGGGCATCAAGGCAGGATACACCCTGGACGGAGTGCAAAAGAAAATGCATCCTACACGAATACAAATTTTTATTTATAAGCATTTATGTTTTTTGTTTTTTTAACTTAGAGGTGATATAGTGTATAGTTTACTTGTCACCACTCGTATTTGTGGTTTTCATGAACAAACTATTAAGAATTTTCGATATGTCCAGTATACAGTAGGAGGCAAGAGGCAACATCTCTGTTTTTGCAGAATATGCTGTTCTTATTCATTTTAATGCCAACTCTAAGCCTACTATAATGCCAGCCATAAAGAAGACAAAAGAATAGGAAATTTAATATACAGGTTTCAAAGTACCACTAGGACATTAAGATGGCTTATAGTTAAAATAGCAGTATTAAAAATGGCAGTCTTAAAAAATCATGGCCACAGGGTAAATCCAGACACACTACATCAACATAAGACATTTAACAGAATAACTGCGACAGAGACTTGCTCAAAAATAGAACACGTAATTAAATCAGCATCCTTTTGAAAAAGTACTGTCTGTACAAAAAATCTGTTGAATTTGGTTTTTACCAGGAGCTTCATACGGCAGTTACATTGAAATGGTTCTAATATCTCAAATCTAATCATGTTTTTACTCTCTGTTTTTGTCTACTCTACCAATATTATTGTGGCTAGAAAGATACATTGCTTGTATTTTATGTTGTTTTAACAAATCATTATGTTTTGTGCTGCTCGAAAGAACAAAATTGTATAGTGTATTCACTAAAATCAATTCTATGGTATATTTACTGAACAGCTGTTTGCAAGTGTCAGTAAAACAGCTGGTACTGGAAGTTTTTCTGTGCTTTTATAAACTCCCCAATTAATTTTTTCCCCAAAGACTGCTCTCATGTGCATTACCTCAGATGAGGGCATTTCTTTCGACAATCAATACTCTACACTGTGGGATATCCACAAGCATGCTCCAAAACCCAGCAAAATACAGGAGCAGAGGTTACATCCAGTAATCTCTGTGTCTTTTTCTCTTTTCTTTCCTTCCCTCATAATTTTAATTAAGGCTTATTTGTAAGTCAATCAGCTGAACTGTCATTTACTTTATTGGAACAGTACAGATGGGTACATCAGCCTGCAGAGAAGACATGTTCCATCAGTGTCATATTAGCACTCTTCATTTTCAGTCCTCACTCTCCAGTCACACCAACACAAATATTCAACACCAAATGCTCAGAAGCAGTGGCCTCAGTCCAATGATATTAAGCCAAAAAACGCTCAGGATGTTGCCGATTATGATAATAATGACTATGAAACCTAGTTTAACACTGTATACAGAGTGTGTACACACATAAATGATAAGCATACAGTATATGAATTATGAACTATTTGTATTCTTAACAGAAATTAAATTTATAAAACCTGATATGGCAAAACATATTTATGAAGTGGTAATGCTTTGAGGTTCTGTTAGAGCAAAGGATAAAATGATCCATTTTTCTAAGTATGGTATGGAAAGGCCTCGCATAATTCACAGCAAAATTGACTTGAAGCGATTGAGGCGACTGCCATTATGGGCTCTGCTTGGTTTCCTTGACAACGATTGTCTAGTCTTTTGCCAGCTTCATAACAGCATAGAACTGAGAGAGAGGACAAAAAATCTTTTAATAACTGAAAATGCCAAAGCTCAGTGAGAACAAATTGTGTCTATCACATGGGTTTTATGAATCAATTTAATACAATAGAGAGAGATAAAGTTCGTTCTCATGGTAAGATGGCTAGTGCAATACGACTGGGTATATTTGTCTTATTAACCATTGCATTTAACTCAAAGGCATCAAAGTGTAGTCTATTGCTACAAAGTGGTTTATATGCAAATAGACAATGAACTACAGTATATTTGATATACTGACGGTTTTCAATACATTAATTATTAAATGTAAGATTAAAGTGTTGGGTGAACCAAAGCAATTAGAAATGTTATACAAACTCCTTTCATGATAACATTCATCTATTTTCATCTAGAGCCGTAAGGTTTCAATGCAGACCGCTACAACTGTATTTCTTTTTTCAGAGAGAAGGGTTATGAATGTGCTGATGGGTCCAAGTGCAGGTTTACTGGCTTTATTTCAACTGATATAGCAAACAAACAAAAGGGCAAGGAAATATTTGTGACAATTTTTATAGTATATTTAAGGGACAACAAGGTATTTGATTGAATTTAAGTGGTTATATGCTCTTAATCACTACAGTAATATGCTTTTGATCACTACAGTATTCATCTACTAAGCGCCATTATAAGAGAAGTGACATACAGCTGAGTATGGTGACCCATACTCAGAATACATTCTCTGCATTTAACCCATCCGGGGAGCCGGTGCCTTGCTCAAGGGCACCTCAGTCGTGGTACTGCCGGCTCGAGACTCGAACTCACAACTTTAGGGTTAGGAGTCAAACTCTCTAACCATTAGGCCACGACTTCCCCTTATACTGCATATTTACAGTATCATACTGATTCAGGTAAACCTATATCTCATTTGTCATTAGTCTTTAATGTAATAAATAATTGCAATGAAGCCTTTGTGTTCTATTGGTTTATTATTAGTTTGCAGCCTCTAGTGTATTCTTTTCTTCCTTATAGTCTTTGTTAAATACATTGTGGAGAGCGACTGAAAGAATTCTTTGGCCCATTTATTCTGACCATTAGAGAGGAAGCTTAACTTCAATCAATATTTACATAGGGGAATATTGAATGATAAAATGGCAGGCACCGTAATAAAAACCTAATAGAAGTTTAGTATATTGATATTGCTACATGCATACACGTAATTGTAATCAGTGCATTTTCCACAGCAGATTTGGATTAAGCCACATTTGCTTTTATTCGTCACATAAATTACAGCACAAGAAATTTTTTTTTTCCACATACAGTATGTCATGATACAGAAACCCTGGGGCATAAATGGTAAGAATTCTTCTTCATCTTCTCCTTCTCCTTCTCCTAAAGTGATTTTCTCCATCTCCTTCTCTAGAATTTTAGTTTCCTATTTTGAGTAAAATAATGGCAGTGGTAATTTGAAGAGATCACCATTAAAGAAAAGGTGGTCAAGGTTTGAAGGACTTACTGACAAGAATCTGCAACACTTACAGCTTAGAGTAAGTAAGCAAAGTTCGGTATCTTATTCTTATTCTGTGTTTATGTTCTGTAAAGCTGCTTTGAGACAATGTCTATTGTAAAAAGCGTTATACAAATAAACTTGAATTGAATTGAATTGAATTGAATTCAAAAAAAGATATCCATTGTATCCTATTAATGTACTCTCCCCTCTGGTGTCAATATCAATATATACACAATGCCCATTATTGGCTGGTGTTTTTGTAAAATTTTTCATATGACACTTTAGTCCTTATATTTAGAGAAAGCAACTGATTCTTAATGCAAATGGCACATTTTAGAATCATGGCACAGTCCATTTAATAGTGAATGCAGTGTACACAGGATCACAACAGTATAATCTTTCTGCTTCTTATTAGTGTGTGTGTGTGTGTGTGTGTGTGTGTGTGTGTGTGTGTGTGTGTGTGTGTGTGTGTGTGTGTGTGTGTGTGTGTGTGTGTGTGTGTGTGTGTGTGTGTGTTAGTTGTCACACAGACATTGAGTACATAATACCCTTAACACCTAGCCACTGTGGGTGACAAGCGTGTGTTGCCATGGTTACCACAACACAGATGCCCCAGTTATGTCCAGCGCAATGAATATTGGCGCATTATCTATTATAGTGAGTGTCACATGCTGTACAACACAAATGAAAAACCTTAATAAAGTTAGTTTTAATTCAGAGTTTGTTGTATTGAGCAATCTTGCAGGAATATCTGTAGCTGCTAAATGAACCAAAGTAAGAGCCAAAGTAAGATGTAAAGCACTGCAGTATAATAATAATAATAATAATAATAATAATAATAATAATAATAATAATAATAATAATATGTTTTGTGTGTGTATATACAACAAACAAAGAAGGTGTAGACTTTGTGGCTATAAATGCATGTGGACCATTACACCTATGTGTAGCATAGATTTTTCTGCACTGGAACTAAGAGATGTAAACATGCATGAGAGTGCCTCTGTGCAAGAAGTGAGCTCCATGAAGACATGCTTTGTTTAGGCTTGAGGAGAAAAACTTGAGTGTCCTGCACAGAGCCCTGACCTCAACCCCAGTAAACACCTTTAGGATGAACTGCAACACTGACCTCAATAATGTTCCTGTGGCTGAATGAACACAAATCCCCCAAAATCTAATGGAAATCCTTCCCAGAAGAGTGGAAATGTATATGAACAAAAGGTTCACTAAATCTGGAATTTTCTGTTCAACAAGCACATAAGTGTTGTAGTCAGGTGACCAGATACTTCTGATCGTATGATGTGCATCACATTGTAGCTACCAGCAAAAGATTAATAGAAAATAGAAAACAATGATCTATTTAATGCATAGAAGCAAACAAGATGCTATACTGACAAATCATGAATAGTTTTCTAATCAGGAGAAATCTGTTACACATGACCATGAACAAAACAGCTAATGGTATACACAATTATGCAAAATGTCAATAGTACAGTAGTACTGTAGTCTTGAAGTCATAGAATCTTTATTAATTTAGGCCTACTAATGAACACTGCAGAATATTTTGCCAGCTCAAATGGCTTACAATAGCTGACAAAGTGCCTGTATTATACAGAGCTGTGCATTTACCTCTGTTGAATATTCTGTCAGTAACTTTTATGTGGATATCCAAATTACATCACCCTGTGAGGTTCTGTCACACATTCACTGAATTTTCAATAACAAAACGCCCGCATTATATGTGACAATGTAGCTGCCCTCCCTGTAGCCTATAAATATTTCATGGTTGCTCCTATAGATCCACCTCAATGCATCATGGTCCCAGCTTCTTAGTTCTAGTATCTATACTGTACTTCTCCATGTGAAGCACTGAAAGCCTCAATCATTACAGTTCTTCAAAAACATAAATCTAAAGCTTATGAATAATAAAATTTTTCTCTTTAACAGTTCATTTCTACATGGTTTTAATGGGAACTCTTTTTAAAGTGTCCATATGTTAACCGGTATTATTGTTTTTAGATTGGATTTGATTTTCTAAAAAAGGTGCTAAGTTTCCAGATGCGGAAGTTCCTCAGATATTTGAGGGGGGAAAAGCCATAAGAATCTGTAAAGCTTTGCTTTTACCTTCCTACGTATTCAGAGTCAAAGCAAGGTTGCCATAGCAATGAGCTTGGAAGCCAAAACAGGGTCCTTGGATGACAAGTGTGCTTGTGTAGTTACGTGTGTGAAGTAAAACAGTAGACTAGGATTAAGGGAAACAGAATTAAGATCTTGCTGCATCCCTACCTCCCTGAGTACTTTAAGGTATTTCAGGTCAAATAAATGACTCAAATCTTAAAGTTTGATAAATTCACTTTATTTGTGAGAAGCTTTGCTACACATACTGTAGGACAGACTAGATACTGCAGCTTGGCTCAGGTTAGTTTTTATCTACAGTAAATTGTTGTCCATTTTGCTGTTGATCTGCTTTCGCTCCTGACCAGATTCATTTACCAGGCAAAATTATATAATATAGTTATTTATTAATCATTATAATATCTATGAATATTTTATATTAAAACCATAAACCCTGCTACATACAGCCCTGCACAAGAAACTTTGCTTCATTTGCTATGAGACATATTTCACTTAACTGCTTAGCAATTTAAGCATTTTAAATTAATACTAAGTCAATAATTTAATTACACCATCACAATTTTTTAATTCAATATGTATAATTTACAAAGACCCTTTTAGGAGAGGGAAAAATCCTTTACTGTCCTTTACAGCATACTGTCAGTACTTCATATTCCAATGACATAACAAGGGTCTTCAATATTAACCTTGCAAGGCTGGAGTTTTTTCTTTTTAAAATTTTTAAACCAAAACCAATGGTCTGCACCTGATTGTCTGAAATTAAATCTACAGCCACACTGACCCCCTGTGGATAAGATGAAAGACCCTTTAACTTAAAAGCTAAAAAATATGATCAAATATTTAAGGCTTTCATTAACATTTTATTAACACTTTTTTTAATTGTGTAGTGATAAGATGCATGTGCAGAGCCTTTGGCATTGGGGATTTCTTTTCCATCAGTACAGTTCAAGGCCAGGCTTAAGGAAAGTTAGGATAGTTATTACAGGTCAAAATCAGAGTTAACTCTTTGTATCTGATACCAAAATAGATATTTTTTTCCACAGAAATCTTTAAAGTAAATTATGATATTAAACCTATTTCTGCAATGTCCCAGGTAAGGTCATCCAAACAGAGGTAAAAATGTCTGATACTTAAAAACAACAGTGTCCTGACTGTAATAATTCATTTGTTTATACTGACTGAAAATATCAGGTAAATTAATTCCTATTATGCCCGCAAAACATAAAATGGGTTAAGACAGACGTACATCAATCACAACGAGATTACTCATAGAACATGAAGTTCAAATAGTTACCTCCAAGTTGCTTTCACCTAGGTCCTAGAGGGTTCATTTTTACCAAAACAAGGAAATATTAAGAGAAATATATTCCTTTATAAAAGTGGACTTTATAATATAAACAGGGCTCATTGTCTCTAATCTCAAAGCCCTATTGCTGTTTTTATGTAACTAGGAGCAGGTCATTAATAATGACTTTATTTATAAAATACATATTACAATTGGATTTTGGCATTGGTTCCTGGATCGAAGAAGTCAGGAACATGAAAATAGCGAGACATGTTTAATAAAGATATGAGCTGTGAAAAATGTGTTTCTTAGTCACTGGTTGATTATGACTATGACTCATCCTTGCTTGTCTCCCTGGGAGAAATAAAGAGCTTAGATAAGCCTTTAGATAAGATAATCATGTCCCACGGTGACCAATACTTTGAAAGGTACATTAACAAATTAAAGGGCACATTAAATAGATGACATTATTTGCACATAATAATCTACAAAATCAACACTTCTAAGTGAATATGACATCCATAATTTATTAACTCTGTGTGGCAACCTCTAGGTAGAATAAAAATATAATACTGCTGTCTCCTTCAGGTGCTGTTTCTCTAGTGTATTGTGCAGTGGTCTGAAATATAACTCAAAGAAGGAATCCTGAGCCAAAAACTACCAACAACATTTCACTGTGTCTCTACTGTACTTTCCACAAATAATAGACAGCATAAAAAGAATCTGGCTAGGAAGATTCAGGAAATTGGAATATTTTGAAATGTCAGTAAGTTAAAAAATGTGACAGAAAGAGCAGGACTAAAATACTTGAGGACCAAATATTTCTATTAATTCCCAAGAAAATAACAGAGAATAGTTAGATCAGAATACCTGTTACTTAATGATATTGTAAATACATTCACTTTCTCATAAGAAGGAGATTTCAGAGGACTGTAGTTACAGTAACTTGCTAGTTATACGAATTTTAAAGCACCAATCTGGCTACAATCAGAAACTTCTACCAATATTCTCACAAAACTCTCAAGGTCTGGATATGAAGCTGATGGCTAGTGAACTACAGAACAAATATAAGTATAAAACAATGGCAATAATATTGCAAGCATATCTGATATCACCCTTCTGTGTTAGCTATTTTGTTAAACTCACTGAAAACGATGGGCTACATACTGTATGGGTGCGATAGTCAGGTGTCTACAAATTTTTGGCCTTATAATATCTACATCTACCAGTTAAAAGTGCATACATTATTTGAAATCTATTGTGAATTGAAATGCCAAGTTCATGGGTTAAAATGTTCTTACTGATAAATGCTTTAAATGTAAAAAATGTAAATTTGTTGTTTTCTGTTACAACTGGATGCTCTGGGGTCAATGGGGGAGAGAGAACCGTGAAACGAGGTGATAGCAGACTAACGGAGCATTTGTGAGGTGAAAACTATGAAGTCGAGTACTTAAAATCTTAAAGACTCAGGTTTTAGATCAAGATAATCTGATCTACAGACTTTTGCAAGAGACTGAGAATTCCAACTCGAGCATTGGTGTATCTGACCCACCCGTACATTGAGAGGAACGGAGCAACGTGAACGGACAGAGGCGCTTAGCTAGACCATTTCAATGTGTTTCTGTTGGACTGTTGCTGTTTGGGAGACAAAAAATAGACAACTTTGTTGATATTGTCAATTGCTAGTGGACAGAGACACATGGATAATTTGTTGGAAAATGTTAATTTGTTGCTTTTGCGTGAGTAAAACGAAACGCAACGTTTGTTTAAAAAAAAATGACTGTTAATTCAGAAGACAGTTATTTTGCAATTTGGGTTGATTTTAAACATACAGAATGGGTTGATAGAGTGTATATGTGTTTGAATGTGAAATGATGTGGTTTAGCAAAATGTTTATTTTGGGGAAAGAAATAGAGCGTTTGTGAATTGTATTTTGTGTTTTTTGCTTTATTTACCTTTCATGAAGGTAAAGAACATGCAGACTCCACAATCACAGTTATCAAACCTCAACCCCTGAGGTGTGAGAGGAAAGAGTTGTGAAACAAATGTCCTAATCACTATGCCAGCAGAATTTGTACTTTCATGAAGAAAATAAGTGGACAGAGAGCTGAGACTTGGGGCTCACTTTGATGGACCAGAGCAGTGCCTTTGTTTAAGATGGATTCCATTATTCAGCAAAAATCATCTCACATAATTGAAGTCCATGCTTATGACTCTTTTTTGGGAATATGCAAAACCATTACACAATATGGAACCAGTCCTCTGCATCTCCATCCAACATAATTAAATGCCCATGGCATAACTATCAGGATGCTTAGGCTATATGTATACTTCAAACAATGAAAGAATTAAAAGGAAAAGCACATCTAAAGCAATGTTGATGTTTATTTAACTGCTTACATATTCCTAGGACATAGTGTGTTGTGTGAGCTAAGGAGATTTCATTAAATTGCGGTTTTGCCAGGTTGGTTTTGCCATGGCCTACTTTTGTTGTCAGTATTTTTAATACCTCCTTATTAGAGTGTATTGCGAGATGTTCCTTTTAAATATTTCATTGCATTTTTCAGCAGAAGTCATGCTGTAAATAGGGTATGGTTTGTGCATAGTTTTGCCTGCTTAGTCTATTTTTAGCAGGAGAAGGAGTTGGCAAATCAGCTTTTTACCTCAAAAGTGTTTGTGCCATTGCTCAGACCTGGAAATCAAACTGTCACTTTGAGCAGTGACAAGCACCCATTTTATATTTAGACTAACGACAGAGGGGGGTTGACAGTAGTTTGGTTTAGTCAACAGAATATAAGAGCTGTCACGTCTGCAGAGATTCACACACAGCCCTAATCAACGTTTAATTTCATTTCCATTCTTGAAAGCAACATTTTTCTCAAATATTTCCAAACCAAGATTTCTGCTAATTTTACGAATAGGAACATAAAGTTACTGAGCACTTTATTAGAACACTTGTACATCTACATATTCTTGCAATTATCTAATCAGCCAATCATGTGACAGCAGTGCATTGCAAAAAATAATGCAGATGTGGGCCTGGAGGATTGTTGATATCAGGCATGCTTGTTTAAAGTATTTCAATAACTGCTGATCTCCTTGGATTTTCACAAAAATCTGAAAAAAGTCTCTAAAATTTACTCAGAATAGTGAAATAAAGAAAAAAAAAAGGTTTTCTCAGGTTTTAAATTGTCAGCAAGATAATCTCCAAGCATACAGATTTTTTATAGACTGAGAATTCCAACTCGAAATTCTGAGCATTGTTGCACAGAGCAATGTGAACTGACAGACGCGGCTCAATGTGTTTCTGTTGGATTGTTGCTGTTTGGGAGACAAAAAAAAAATCCAATGAGAGTTAGTTGCATGGATGGAGTTCAATGGAGAATGGCCAAACTGGTTCATGCTGACAAAAGGTATACTGTAACTCAGATAACCACTCTGTACAATTGTGGTGAGCAGAAAAGCATCTCAGATTGTGTAACATGTCAATCCATCAGGCAGGCGATCATGTCAGGTTTCACTTCTTTCAAAGAAGACCAGAAAGCTGAGAGTAACAAGTGGAGCTTGAATCCCAAGAAATTGGAACATTAGGAAAGGGCAAAGCACAAATCACGTAGGAAACACACAGAAAAGCTGGCTATGATAAAACACCTACCAGCAGGGTTCTGTCCCAGTAGCTCCTAACACTGAGGCTGCAGAGGGCACTGACTAAGAGAAACTGTACATAGTCTGGTCTAGTCTGGTTGAGTCAGTATTTGGCTCCAACTGCATGAATCCATGAACCGAAGCTACCTTGTCCAGGCTGGTAGAAGTGGTGTAATTAATGGTGTGGGGATGCATTCTTGGCACACTTTGGGCCTGTTAATACCAATCAATCAATGCCGCAAGTGCATCTCTTCATGACCACAATTTACCATCTTCTACTGGTTACTTCCAGCAGGATAATGCACCATGTCTCAAAGCAAAAGTTGTCTCAATCTAGTTTCATGGACATGACGATGAGTTCAGTGTTCTTCAGTGCTCTTCCCAGTCAAGGGATCTGAATCCAGTAGAAGACCTTTGGCATGTGGTAGAACTGGAGATTCACAGCATGGAAGTGCACCTGGAAAATCTGGAGGTGTTGTATGATGCAGTCATATCGACATGGACCCGAATCTCCCAGGAACGTTTTCATCCTCTTGTGAAATTCATGCCTCAAAACCTTGAATGAGTATAGTGTTTTTAATAAAGTGCTCAGTGAGCATATTTTTCCCTGCATGCCACCAAATATTTTAACTTGATCTTTAACTTGATCTCCTCTTCAAATAGAACTGAAGTTATCCTATGTCTGAACTGAAGTTAATTTTATGTTATTTAATTTTTTTCTAGCAAGTTCCAAGTCACATCCTTAGACTGACAATAGAGACGTAACTATCTTGTGGGTTAGGTTTGTAGTAATTCAACCAGTCATATTTGTATTTTGGGGTTTGCACAGAAAAATGTGGCCTCGTGGTGTGGAATTTTGGCATGGAATGCAGAGAGGTTGTTATTCTGAATGCAATGTTATAAATAAATAATAGTCACAAGACTCAAAAGAAAGAAAAAAACAGATTTTTGTTTATTGCTTACTTAGTCTTAGTCAAGATGATTTCCCAAGTAGAAAAGTAAGACATGCAAAGGATTTCTTGAAATATTTGTATCATTTAATGCACCTATAGTGACTGATACACTAAAAGGGAAAAATATTAGGCACCTAATGACAACTACGTAGTGATCTGTACAAACTGTCACCAAGACAACCCATAGGCAGTCACCAGACATAACAATGGTATCGTTCTTGTTAAGTATAACTCACACAGTGCTTCCTTCTGTGTTTTTGAGATTCTGATCATGACGCAAGATTTGACTATGGTCATTAGAGTAATGTCTATAGGGCAGGTTTACTGTCTTATGAGTGACATTTACATTTATTTTTCTGTGTCACATTCCACATGGACATCTTAGATGCTTTCTTTTTCAGTATTATTGGGCATAAACCCCAAGGATTCTGTGCCTTCCACTAATTATTGGTGGTCATAATCACCTGCAATAAAAATATTTCATCTGCAGCAGGAGTGCCAGTAAGAAGCAGTTTACATTTTTTGTGCTTGACTTCAGACCTTGGTAGAGAGGCTGCACAAAGAAAGCACCCTGTGTAGGCTGTTTTATATGGTTTAACAGCATACTGCACTATTATGTTCTCCATGGGGAAGTGAATTAACCTTTTCAGTGCAGTCAGTGGTGTAAGCTTCATATTCGAACTGCTTGTTAACACCTGCATTGAAAGTATAAATCTTCAATTTTTTATGGATTTCAGTTCCAATAAGCATCTCTAGCCTCAGCCAGATGCCTTCTGGTCTTTTCTGGCAAGCTTTTACAAAAAGAATACTGCACCAAACTATTCGTATATGTTTAGAACACATATTCATTTTGGATAATCTATTTGCATTTGGTTATCTAACTACATGTGGTAGCCTAGTGGTTAAGGTGTTGGACTACCAATTGTAAAGTTGTGAGTTTGATTCCTATGTCCACCAGGTTGCCACTGCTGGGCCCCTGAGCAAGCCCCTTAACCCTCTATTGTTCACTTGTATAAAAATGAGATAAAAATGTAAGTTGTTCTGGATAAGGGCATCTGCTAAATAATGTAAATGTAAATACATAACATGGTCTTCTGTAATGTATTTTTCTTTTTTCTTTAATATTATTAAAAAGTCCCCATAGATCTTCAATTCTATGCCTTGTAATGGTTTCTGACTAATGTGTTTTTTATGTTTTGGTCAGTATGTAAGCTGGAATAGAGGGGAAATGATGGATAAGACTGAATTCTTCTTTCATAGAAAATCATTTCTATTCAGTTGACATCAAGATAAGAACTAAATGTTTTCTAATAATTCACAATTTTTTCAACACCATTCATCTGGGATCCTTGCAGTGCAAGTGGTAGTATTTTAATCAGCTCTGAGAAACATAAGCCTGCATTTTGCTAATTAGATAAATAAGTTTTGTAGAAATGTCCCCACACTGCAGTTATTCTCTGTACTCCACAGTGCCCACATCAGCTTGCACGGCCTTGAAACTTTCAAAAGCCCCTTTTCATGGTGCAGCAAGCATTTTTCAATTAACTCACATTTACAGACACATTCAACTCTTGAGAATATGTCAATACCAGCCTTGGCTCCATGTGACCTTTGAGATTTTTTTTTTTTAAATACGCACCATTATGTGATAATACTGAAAATATGTGGAGGAGGTAAAAGCAAATAAATAAATAAAATAACAGTTCTACTCCAGTTGCTATTCAGTAGTCACACACCAGCTCAAGGCTAAACAAATGGAATCTGAAAAGAAAAGGTGGAGGTAACTCAAGTGTACTCATGAGTGTGCAGTGGAGTTAAGCGGATTCATGTGCAGAGTTTAGAGGTTAACAAAATCTACAACAGCCAAAATACTAAATCACAGAGTTAATTATTAAAAAAAAAAAAAAACAATTCAAGGTCACGGACACAGAGACTAAATTGAGCAAGAAGAATTAACCAAGCTAAACTAATGAACTGGCGAAACATTGCAGCAAACACTTTGCAGCAAAAAATGGAGCAAGAAAAATAAGCAAACTCTGCAATATTTGCCATTTTTCTATATCATTGCAAATTCAGGCCAAGATGTGTCATGTGACATCAGCACAACACACATTCATACAAAGCACTCTTTGTTTCACATTAGTACAGATATCATAAAAAGTTATTACATAAGTGTTTTCACTGGCAGTAGTTTAAAGGAAGAATGCTGTACTTGCCAATTTCACCAATTTAAGTTGCATCACAAGTTGCCTCCTGATGGTCCAGTGGCAGAATCTTGCGCTCTCATTGCTGTGACCTGGATTTGCTTCTTGAGCAGGGAGCTAACCTATCCACTGAAGTGTTAAATCTTAATACCCAGTGTAGAACATGTGCCAAATCTAATATGCGTACCATGTTATCCACTGTGGTAACCCTACACAGGCAGCTGCTAAAAAACCAACAAGAAGAAGTTGCATTGCAAATAATACAACAAATTTTTGCATTGTGTCACTGTATATTCTTGCACACACACACAGTCAGTTGTGAGTTTAGTTTTATTCGCAGCATCTGCAAAGTTGGCCATGTAACAAAGTCATTAAGTATGAATTTAGCAAAAACTTTCACTGGAGAACTGCTGTCAGCAATATCCTTGCCTGAGTCCTTGTGAGTGCTACTCTAAAGTTCACCACAATACACAATAGAACCACAAATTTAAAAATCAGCACAAGTGAAGGGAGCAGCCAGAAAGCATTTGCTCAACAAAAAAGGTAAATAGCAGTTCAGTTCAGTTATTTGGGAACAGTTGCTTTGCCTTTGCTTTATATGAAAAATGCCGTGCCGAAGTGGCTACATCAAATTCAAATTCAATTTACTTTCAGATCCTCATTTGGGTGACACTGGTCAGTAAATAATGTAAATGTAAATAATGTCATTTCTACAACAGTTTATAATTTGTTTATAACAGTTTGTCTATAACAAGTTCACCATGGACCCAACACTAATTCCTTCCTGTCAAAGTCATTAAATGATTGCTGATAAAGACCAGACCATTCAGCTGACTGAAACAACTTTGTTTCAAAGAAGTCCTGACAGTCTCCGTGCGGCCAGATACACAACAATCCCATGAGTGACTGGCTGACCAGGCAGATCAATCCCTGGCAAGGTGACCACCAGGCAACGAGACTCCAACTCCTCTGCAACAGCACCAGGCCATTGCTCTCGAGCTACAGTCGTACCCGCAGACAGAGACACTACTGTAGATGCTGAGGAAGACCCATTTAAATGGTAGAGGGAATCTCAGAAGCTCTACCCACGGCTTTCCAACCTGGCAAGGAAATACCTGTGTATTTCATGCCACAATTTGTTCTTCAGAGAGGGTCTTTATAGGGTCACTGGTGGAAATATTGTCTCCTGCTTGCGTTCATCTTTGAAACCAAATCATGTTGACAGGCTGGTATTTCTGGCTAAAAGCATTTGTGTTGTTTATATGTGTTAGCCTGAATCATGTTTATTCAATCTAATTGAAGTTCAATTTCCAAAGTCAGTGAGTAATCGTGTAAAATAATTGTGAAAATTTCACATTGACCAAAATTAATTGGTACATTTTCTCTCACCGCCATAGACAGTGGTGGTTAACTGACAGTGCCAGTCCAAAACCCAGATCAAATGGGAGGGTTGTGTCAGGATGTACATGTGTGTAAAAAACCTATGGCAAAAAAATCTGATTTGGATTGGATTGGCAAATGGGAACAGGAAGCAGCCAGGACAACAAGCTCTGATAAAATAAAAATCTGATAATGGATAATAAAAATCTGAGAAACAGCTAATACAACACACTCAATGCTACACAGTAAAACATGGTTTAGTCTTTACTGACCTCTGTTGGTGCAGCGAACAAAAATCCTTAATGTCACTACTTCATGGTCTGAAAAAATTACTTTTTTGTTTGTTTTGTGTTATTCCTGATATTATACAAAGTATAAAAAAAGATCTCCTTATTCTATTTATACCATTTGGAATTTATAAATGGTTTTCACTATTTGTGCATTTTAAAGCTTTTATAGTAATCCGGCGAAGTGGAACCTGTCCAACAAATTTGACTCGTTAAATTGTATTTTTTATTTTCTATATCACACTGAACTCACCAGACAATAATGAAGATCTTTATGAAGTGAGCAAACATTTACAATGCATGGATACCAAGAACAAATCACATAGCAGCAATACAGGCTATTTTATATGAATATTTATTAATTAAATTATTTTAATTAATTTTATATTTTATACTTTGACAGGAAAACCTTTATTTATTTAGTTAAACAGACATGGCACATCTACAGTTCCTCTGAAAGTATTGGAAAGGCAAAGAACAATTTTGTGCTATACATTAAAGACATTATGGATAGAGTTCAATAGAGATTCAAGAGGTTTATTGTCATGTGCAGAGTAAAAAAACAAACAAACAATGATTTAGATCATACCATGAATTTTTTTTACCATGAAACACATCTCCTTTACAAAAAAAGAATACAAAATAAACTATAGGAATACTTGAAAAATCCAATAAAGAAATAAGGTATATACAAATAAGACTCAGTAAGGTGCTCAGTGTGTTGTGTGGCAGCAGCCAGTAGGGGTTATAGTTTGTGAGGTAGTGGTGTTGTTCAAGAGTCTGATTGCTTGTGAATAGAAGCTGTTTGTGAGTCTTTTTGTCCTTTATCTCACACTTCTGTCATTTTTTTCAAGATGGCAGAAGTGTGTTGTAGGTGTGTATAGTCCCTTATGATGTTATGGGCCCTCCTGATGATCCTGGTGTTGTACAGTAAATCTCCTGGAGTGATGGGACGGTCACTCCATAGATGAACTGTGCAGTTTTTATGACACACTTGAAAGCTTTGTTATCTTGAACAGTGCAGCTTCCGTGCCACACTGTGAATGAGCTGGTGATCACACTTTCAACTGTACATCTGTAGAAGTTGCTGAGGATCTCAGTTGGCATGCCAAATTTCCTCAGCCATTCCTCAGAGTATTGTGAGACCAGGTGAAGTCCTTACTTACTGTATGTATGTATCACCTACTCTACCTCTGTTTCACCAATGTAGATTGGGTTTGTGCTGCTCCTTCCTCCTTCTCCTAGTATCAATAATCATCTCCTTGGTCTTATCTCCATTTAAGGAGAGATTATCAATTTTCCTGACTCCAGGCTACAAGAGCTGCTACTTCTGTTTTGTAAGATGTTTCCTCTAGACCAATAACAAGTCCAATGGCCGTGGTATCATTTGCAAACTTTATTATATTGGTGTTGGTTTGAGAGGCCACATAGTCATAGGTGAAGAGGGTGTACAGCAGTGGGCTCAGGATTGGGGGTCTCTGTGCTCACAGTTCTGATGCCTGATGTCCGGTTTCCTACTCTGACTGACTGAGATCTGTCTGTCAGGAGGTTAAGCACCCAGTTACAGAGAGTGTGTCAGAGGGTGAGGAGATTTTAGGAGAGCCTGTGTGGAATAACTGTGTTGAATGTCGAGCTGTAGTCGACGAATAGAATTCTCACATATTTGTCTTTACCGTCCAAGTGTATGAGGGCTATGTTGATACCAGTGTTGACAGCATCTTCAGTGCACCGGTTTTGTCGATATGCAAACTGAAGTGAGTCCAAAGGTGGTTGGAATGTTCCTTTTTATGTGGGACATGATGACTGTCCTTTCAAAACACTTTGTCACTATTGGGGTGAGTGCAACAGGATGATAGTCATTCAAGCAGGTCACAATGTTCTTCTTTGGTAGAGGTATGATGGTGGTGGATTTGAAGCAGGTGGGCACCAAGGCCTGAACGAGGGACAGATTATAGGTGTCCGTGATCATGTCAGTCTGTTTCGACGAGCAAACCCCGAGTGCCCGCCTCAGGATGTTATCTGGGCCGGGTGCCTTCCGTGGGTTTGTATACCTCAGAGCCACGCACACCTCTACTGATAAAATGGTGAGTGGCGTGTGCAGTATGCTGTTGGCTGGTGTTTGGAATATTCGAAGTGAGCATAAAACTCATTCATCTTATCTGGGAGTGTGATCTTGGGAGTTATGTTTCCCTGTCTTCTCTGCCAGTACTTTGTGATGTGCTGAAGAACTTGCCACATGTGCTGTCAGTCTGTAGTGGTGTACACTATCCCTCCAGCCTCAGACTGTAGTCTCTCTTGGCCTTACTGATTGATTTGTGTAGGTGGTATCTGGCTTTTTTGTATTCCCCTATGTCTCCTGAGACAAATGTGGTGAAGTGGGCACGTAGCATGGCCCGCACCTCACAGTTGATCTTGAATCATTGGGACAGATCTTGCAGTGTTTTGTGGGAATGATGTTTTAAGTGAATGTGCTCATGTAGCCGGTTACAGCTGCAGCATACTCTAGTCCACAGTAGAGTCCTCTCTCAGAGTGGTTTTTCATTCCACACTTTAACAGTCTTACTCATTGGGGGTCTGCATTTCCCCATTAAAAATTCAATGTCCACAGAACAATGCTTTTCAACAACACCTCCATACCATCTGTTGTTAACATACATGCAGACACCACCTCCTTTGGTCTTTCCTGAGACTGATGTATGGTGTTCCACCTCCGCGATGAATAGTGTGTGTGTGAAGGCTGAGAGTCTGGTGCTTTGTCCAAGAGCCAGGTTTTTGTGAAAATAAGATCACAACATTCCCTTATCTCACACCAGGTTGTAATTCTGGTTCTCAGCTCATCCATCTTATTTTCGACCGAGCGGATATTAGCTAGCTACTTAACTGTCTTTACTGACACAAAAGGTAAGGATTTTCAGTCACAGGTACACAGCTACTTAACTCCTAATCATGTAAACTGAAAAATTCAAAGCCTCTAAATGTAATTACAACAATTTCTGGGATCTCTATGTCAAAGTTACGGAAGTTTGACCTTTTGGAATTTTGATATAGTGAATTAAAGAGGAAGAATAAATGTTTTTAATCATTTGTTTTAAAATTACCTTTGATTTGGGAAAGAAGATCAAAAAAGAAACTTACGGTAACACGTGTGTTTTAAAATACCGAAATTGTT
The DNA here is from genome assembly GCF_022655615.1 of Tachysurus fulvidraco. Taxonomy (NCBI): domain Eukaryota; kingdom Metazoa; phylum Chordata; class Actinopteri; order Siluriformes; family Bagridae; genus Tachysurus; species Tachysurus fulvidraco. The sequence continues at coordinate 22,414,258 of NC_062522.1, forward strand.
TATATATAGCCTGGATTTAAAACTCTGGCCTTGACAGTACCTCTCTCAAGGAATCCAGCAATAAACTCAAATAATTATACAAAATTTTGCAAGCTTATTTTAATTTGCTCATGTTTTCAGTGAATTCTTTTGAACAATACATAACAGAATAGATCATCAGATAATTAGAACTGGGCCAGGTAAAAACTGGAGGAGAAAAACAGTGACATAGATGATGTCATTGTATAAGCAGGAGAGAACAGTAGTTTAATTGTATTGCATTGTGAATAAATATCAGGTTTATGTGATCACAGGTTATTTCAGTGTGCTGTACTTGCTCAATAATTTTACATTCGATAAACATACAGTACACTCTCTTTAAACATTTAGTGCGTGTGAATGAAAAGCATGAAGAGGTAAATGTAAGGCATTTGTTCAAATACAGTCGGGAATCAACACTAAAAAACAACAACAACAAAAAAAAAAAAAAAATATATATATATATATATATATATATATATATATATATATATACACACACATATATATATATATATATATATGTGTATGTATATATATATATATATATAAAAACATAAACAATATAAAATCAATTAACTACTGGTCAGTGCAAGATAACATTACATATGTCTTCTAAACACAGTAAACATCTAATCCAGACTGACTAGTGCTAACCTGAGAACAAATTTGGTACCGTATTCCAGTTTCAGTGATGGCTTGTTCATACAATGTTACTGTAAACTGTAGGAGTTAATTACCAAAAGTGGAAGTTGTTTGGAAACAAAAATGACCAAGTTAAATATAGTCAAAGGTATAAGCATCAAAATCTCTAACAAATAAGAATCAATTCTAAATTAAAAAGAATTCTACAATACCCCAGCTATTTCTCTAATTTTAATTTTTACTTCAAACCTTCCTTTATTTCTTAAATTCAGCTTGTGTTTCTAACTTTTGGCACATTTTGCACAGGCGAGCTTGTCTATATGCAAGGCACCATAAATATCTAACGGTCAGTTAGAATTTGGAGCGACATGTTCTCTGAACCTTAGCCACACCCACTAAAAGGGACAGCTGCATTTTAACCAGCATGATTGAATAATCTGGATCTTATTTACGTATTTATACACTTTCGCACAGCAGTAACTCCATCCTGAAGACTGACACACTGCTGGATTCTTTAGTGATGCAAACTCTGTCCAAATGACACTATGTTTCATACATTCCTCAAATGTCTTTAGATGAAGCCCTGAGTAAAGTTGGCTGAAGGTTAGGTGTCTCCACTGTTCTCCAGCCGATCCAGTGTTTCAGTGCTGTGGCCCTCAGGTAGTGATGGAGAGGCCCAAGCAATGGAGGGGTATGCACGTCTTTGGTCGAGGTTCACATAATTCACCTGTAGGTTCACATAGTGTTCTCCTTCCAGCATAGAGTGAATCTCCTGCAACTTCTTCACCAGAATGGAGAAGGTCGGTCTGAAATCAGGCTCGGGGTTCCAGCACTGCAACAGGATACACCACCTGCAGGAATCCAAGAAATAGTAATAACACTTAACACAGAGCCAGCAGAATTCACTTTCGATTTAAACATAATGAAAGGATGTTATGCAGAGATACAGTAGCAATTAGTGCTGACTTTTTGAAGACTAATTTTTTTTAGATGCTGCCCTTATCTGAACAAAAATATTCTGATCGCTAAACAAAGGTATTAGTTATTAGTATATTAATATTCAATTTTCTATAAATTAGGATAAATGACCATTCACTCTAACATTTGGACCTGAGAAGATATCAAGATAGCTCATAAGAACAGAATTGACATTTTAATTCTTATTAAAAATGATTAATAGCAGATTGGAATGTTCTCTTACAGGGAGTCGAGGCAGTACTGAGGCTGTGGCAGTCGCCGTCCTTGTAATAGATATGGTGTCATATCATATGGGTCAACATCAGGATATGGACTTGCTCCTCTGGTCAGCATTTCCCACATTAACACACCAAATGACCACTAAAGAACACACCAGAGACAATTTCTAAAATAAGATAATCTTATATAGAATAATAAGATAATCAGTATATAGTGCATTGCACCAATAGTGCACCAATGCATTGCTCACTTAAAAAATCATTATAATCACTTACAAATCGATTACAATGACTTACCACATCAGATTTGGTGGTAAATTTCTGAGTCTGTAAACTCTCTATGGCCATCCATTTGATAGGGAGTTTGGCTCTTTTGTGGTCCTGAATGCTGTAATACTCTTTATCCAAGATGTCCCGTGCCATGCCAAAGTCAGCCACCTTGACAGTGAATTTTTCATCCAGCCTAGAACAACAATTTTGCCAGACGCATTACGTAAATAACAGCAGTATTATTAAGTCCAAAGCTATTGTCTGACAGTTTGATGTAACCACAACACGTTTCGCTGAAAGATTTTTTTGGCCACTTTAAATACATTCATAAACCTATAGAATGTCATTTTGAGGCCAATATTAAATATACTAATTATTTTGGACTTTTCACCACTTTTTTCCCATGTACAGAATTTTTTATAACCGAAAATTGCTATTAGTTTATTCATTTGACAATCAAAATAGTAAATTAATCAATGATGTTATTTTGTGATATAGAATATGTTCTAGACAAGACTAGACTCAACACAAAAGAAGACACAAGCATTTGACTTGAACGAAACCTCTATGCATGAACTAAATGCAATGCTCATCACTCCTAGATCGTCACTGCAAACTGTTTTTTTAAATTGTTTTCCATTATCTCTTATGTTGTATTTCATTTGAAAAACCATAAAAAGGCTTCACATTTTCTATCCCTTATTCTATCGCTTGTGTTTAAAGATGAAATTCTAGATCCTATTGTCACTATATAGAGAAATTGTGCATATATTTAATATCTAAAAAAAACTCTGATTACATGCAAATTTGTCCATATAAATATTATAGCAAGTTTGGATTTATTTATTTTTTTTAAGCCTGAACAGCACCTCATTTGTACCGGTTACTACTTAACAATCCTTCTCGTTACCACATTGGGAACAAAAATAGAAACTCACATGCAGTTGCGTGCTGCCAGGTCTCTGTGCACAAACTTCTTTTGTGCTAAATACTCCATTCCTTTAGAAACCTGAAGCCCAAAACCAATCAGGTCCTTCACTGTTGGATTCTGAAAAACAAAGAATATGAAAATAATGTAGATACATTTGCAGTACTGTGCAATACTGTGCATATTGGGCTGAAGCTATCGATTATTTTAGTAATCGAGTATTCCTTTGAGTATTCGGATTATAAGTGTTTTATCTTTATTAAAGAAGGTCTCTTAAAAATGAACAACTAATTTGTTTAATTTTTAAAAAAATGGACAATATTATTGCTGAAATTACATACATTAATTAAACGCATTTAATGCATTCTCTGGTGGAAAATTTGGCAATAATGTCTTCAAGCCACTCTGCAATATTTGCAGCTGTGTTTCTCTCTTCATGGGGCATCCTGGACTGTGTGTGTGTGTGTGTGTGTGTGTGTGATACAGAGAGAGTGAGACTATGAAGATGCTTAGGCTTTCACAAAACCTAACTAATTTGGGGACATCATAACTAACCACCTTATTGATTTGTGGTCTTAAATAGTCACTACTTAGAGCCACAATCAACATATGTTTTTACAGGACTTCATTTCAACTAGGAATCATAATGATTTTGGCTAAATGCGAACTCTAACTTTACCTTGTGTCGACTTCACTCAGTGGAATTGATGTGAGGACTGACTGTTTTTGGATGAGATGTCGAAGCACCAAACTTATATATTTAAGGGGAATACCTCTGGCTAAGGCACTGGATGAGGTGATACCCCTAGAGAAGCGAGCACTGATGCCAGGAGGTGAGGCAAGACCACGTGCCTCATAGGCCTGAGTAATGGTCTCCACTACCCAGTGCACCAAGCGCTGTTTGGTAACTGGATTACCCCTGTTCCGGCTCCCAAAACAGACAAAATGGGAGGAGGAGTTACGCCACAAGCTTGAGCTATGGACATAAGTCCTCAAGGCCCTTACAAGGCAAAGCAAATGCAGCCTCTCCTGTTGTTTCGCCGACTAATACAGATTCCTAGTAAAGGGAACCCTAACATTCAATAGAGTCTCTGTCACGTCAGATGAGAGACCTGCCTCTAGGAACTGGTCCCCGCCAGGGGCCATAGCCAGAGCTTCCACATCTCGGTGTGGGGGTGTAGGATAGAAACCTGTGCCTGAGAGAGGAGATCCTTCCTGACGGGAAACTCTCATGGAGTGTCGTTCAGGAGGGAGACTAGGTTCGTTAACCAAACTTGAGAGGGCCAACGAGGAGCAACCAAGAGAAGGTCTGCCTCGCCAAAAATCTGCATAATTTGCTTCACCGCGTGGGGGTGGAGATGCCACACGCCGGGCCTGAGCACTTGCCTCGAGAGGAAGTCTGCCTCCCAATTTACATTTCTTGGGATGGAAATTGCTCTCAGCGAAATAAACCTGATCTCTGCCCAGAGCAGAATCTGCTGTGTCAGCCTGAACAGGGAGGCGCAAATGCAGACCACCCTGATGATTGTTATAGGACACCACCGCAGTGCTGTCTGTCCGCACTAAGACATGGCAGCACCTGAGGTGTGGGAGATGCTAGAAACATGGCCCTCATCTCCAGGCAATTTATGTGCCATGAGAGATAAGGGCCCTCCCACAAACCATGGGCAGGGTGGCCATCCAAGCTCGCTCAACAGCCCAAAAGCGAGGCATCTGTCAAAAGAGTCCTGCGATGATAACACATCCACAGAGTGGGACCCAAGGCCAGGAACCGGGGTCTTTTCCACATAAGAAGGGTACGAAGACCATGGTGCATAACCCTTATAACCCTGATGGGATGTCTGCTAGGATGAAAGCCCGCACCCCTGAGCCAGAGCTGGAAAGGCCTCATGTGAAGCAGACCCAAACGTCTCGGTGACAGAGAGGCTTCGGCCTAGCCGAATAGCTTTCACTGCTGACAAGAAGGAAGCCACCCGAGCAGGAAGACAGACATGCCCGCATGGTGGAGTCCCAAACTACCTCCAGAACGGTGGTTCTCTAAGAAGGAGAAAGCACACACCTGCACTAGCTCTGAACCAGCACCCAGATCTTTCCGGTGGAAAAAGGGCAAGAGTACAGTTTAGAGCCCACAGGTCCAAAATGCAGAACCACCTTCTTGGGAAAACCAAATTATCAGCTATAAAAGCCGGAGTCCCCCTCATGTTCTATGGCCCCTTTCCTCAAAAACCTCTCTCTAATATTTCTGATACACAAGAGGTAAATCAAACTTGAAACAGTTAATTTTAGGGTTTTATAAAATAGATTTCTAGGTTTTATATATATACTTCTGCAGCAATCTCATGTGTTATTTTGGTACCAGAATTATTCAAATACTGAAAACCTCAGATATTACAGAAGAATGCCAACATGTACCATCATGGCACACAGGGGAGTCTGCCTAGACATCTTTCTAAAAAAAGATTTCTCTAATATCTCTGATACACAATTGATAAATCAGTCTTGAAACAGTTAATGGTGAGATGTTATAAAATAGATTCTGTAGTTTTTAGGATTCATTATCAGTGATTATCTCTCTGGAATTGGAAAACATTGTCATGCGGAATTTATTTTATATTTTTGTGCTGTTTTTCAGCTTTTACTCTGACCTGGTAATATATATATATGCTTATTTTAACAATCTCATGCGTTACCTTTATTTTGGTAACAGAATTATTCAAATTCAACTTGTATTTGAGATATACTCGATTAAATTAGAGCATGTTTTTTTTTACTTCAAAAAAACAGGCCTAGGGTGGAAAGGGTTAAAAGAAAAAAGAAAAAAGAAAGCTAGTAATCCCTACTCTGTCTTTAGAGCGGATAAAGTGCCGGAGATCTCCGTGTTTCATGTATGGCAGGACAACAAGAGGAAGGCCATCAGCGGGTATCAGGATTCCCAAAAGTGAGAGCACATGAGGGTGATGAAAGGCTTTCATCAGGATCCCCTCTTTCAAGAACAGCTCCACTTCCTCCACATCTGTAATGCCTGGCAATACAGAGCAAAATCCATTATAGTTTTATACAATATCACTGATCAAACTATCATCAGTTATCAAAAACTAAAATAAACCTATCTTAAATTTTGCAATATTATTGTTACCTAATTCATTTTTTTTTATTTGTACTTTTGAAATGTTCAGAAATCAAATCTGTCACATGCATTATATTGTTATTGTCTTACAGAATAGTATAGTGATGTAAAACTAATTCAAACTAATTAGTATCTGTAAAGTATCTGATGCTGTAAGATCTGAATTCACTCACTGTTTAATGACTTAACTGCACAGTGTTTTTCATGGTTGTCGCTGTCTTTAAGGTAGCCATGATAAACTGTTCCAAAATGACCTGTAGAGCAAAGAAATAAGAAAATGCTACAAGACTTCAAACGAATATGAGGTTTCAGATAAAGAGAGAGATTGATGAATCAATATTACTAGATAAACTACTGTAGAGAGAAGTTTCATAAAATATTTCATACAGGTATGTAGACCTGTACCTTTGCCAATGATGTCGTCCTGCTGGATAGTGAGCTGCTCAGGACGGATCAGCACATCCTTTACCTCCTCCAGCAGCTCGGGCCTTAGAGCCGATAGGGAGATGGTTTGAGGCGATACCAGTGGAAGAGCAGCAGGGTCTACACCACGGGCATACACCAACCCAGAGAATGCCATGCCTGATCCATGTGAGGTACGGGTGGAAAATTCTACATGACAGATTAAACTTCTAACTTTTACTATACTGTATAATTTCTGATTATAATCATCATATACATATTTGTGATAATGAATATGTTTATAAAATTAAATAAATGAATGAATAAATATATAATGATTCTGTAATATACTGTTCTGACAGTTTTTTAATCATACGGTCACTTTCTTCAAATGCCAAAGTGATTTGTATAACATTTTGTAAGACAAAAATACTTTTCATAAAAGCGTCAGAATCATGTTCAATTCACAGTGTATTCATTCTTCACTCTGAAACCTAGTAAGGTGTAGCTGAGATGACTGTCATAATAATGTCTACTGTACCTCGCCTGTAGTCTCCCACTGGTGACACTTCCTCAGTTCGCATGGAATACATTGATAACCGAAGCTCTGCCTCCCTAGCTACTAGAATTTTTTTTCACAAAAAAAATCTTTGTTGATTACAACTGAAATATTACATAAAAAAGCAATAATCTCAACATTAAATCTTAAATTGGCTGCTTAATGATCTACATGGTGAATTTACGAAGACAAAACATATTCAGTGGATTATTTTACATCATATAGTCTGATATAAGTATGCTGCAGATATTTATTTAATTAACCTCAAATCGGTAGAATTTACCAAATACATAGTCTCACCTTTCTTCCTCTTGTGATAATGGTTCATGAGTGCAAATGCTAAAGCGGCCCCTACTGCCAGTGCTGCAAGTATACCCAACAGAATGCCAACAGGAAGGTGGCTGCTGGAATATGCCACCCGGCCAACATCATAAATCTCCCCGTTTACTGACACCTGTGATGATCAGAAGAACTAATTTAGAGAGATGTAGTAATGTGTTTTGCTTTCACATAAATACAACTGGATTAAACAAAAAAAACATGAATTACTGTGATCCTCTACAGACTCAACTAATTGGTCTAATTTCAGGTACTAACTAATTAATTGACTTTACCTTCCTAAAAGTGGAACAATGCTTCTATTTTTCCAACACAATACTTAATATGCTTGATTCAGTCTCTCTAATGAATACGGAAAATAATGTTTAATTGTATTCATATTACAGAAACAATACCTAAAGGTTCAAAAATAATTCAAATAGATGAAATATCAATCCAGACACATTCTGTTTAGACCCTGTCATATGATCAGCTATAACTTGCACATACACCTGCTATGTGAAGATGTGCATGTATATGAAGGGGATTTACATATACAGTACTGTATGTCTATTCCCATACATACTGTTTGCATTACTAACACAAAATCTAGCTATGACATATTGTATTGTAAACACTTATAATTGCACTGCTGTACAATTAACAAATATGGCTTAAGTTGGTGGGATATCTGTTGCAAAGCAATGAAGAGAGGATTAAACACAGCAGCAGACAAAGATCAGCCTAAGTTGGTTTTCTTACCATAACTGGTGCCCCATTGTTTGGGATCACAACATTTTTAGGGATTCGGCAGGAGATTTCATTGTCCCGGACTTGAGCGTTGCAGTTCACACCATTTATTGTCATGATGATGTCCATACAATGGCTCACTAAGCTGAGTCTCTCATGCTGAGGTCAATAACCACAATCATACTCAGAAGCACTCTTAACAAATAATGCACGTGATATATTCACTTTTACAATATGGCTGATCAATTTAATAAATATTCATAAATAGAAAATATAAGAAAATGCGGACACACATGCAATGAGACTCTGTCTTTTCCAGGTTCAAGTAGAAGCATGTTGTCATCATGTTCAAAGGGGATTGGCTTGCCATTGGGGTAGCAGAAAAAAGGCATTGAAATAAGATTTTTTGCTCCATCCATGTCCACAGAGAGGATACCATCCGAATCCTCACATGCCGGACTCACACACTCCATCTGTGTCGGGCTCACAGGACCTGAACACACCTGAGGGATTTCAGCTGAGTTAATATTGGAGGCACCATAGACAGAACCTTATGTAAAACATGTGCTTAAACACTTACAGTTTGGATGGGATTCGAGTTCTTGGCTTTGTAATAAATTGTAGTCTGGGATGCAGTGTCCAGATTTTCCCCCAGTATAATGATTTTGGAACCTCTGCATAACAAGACAGCCAAAAAGTATATTTAATTAGCTAAATCTCAAACTATACAGCCAAAGGTTTGTGGACACTTGACCATCACACCCTTATGTTGTTTCCCCCAAATAGCATTACAATTTCCCTTCACTGGAAATAAAGGCCTCAAATACGTTCCAGCATGCAGATTGTGAGGATAGAAGCTTAGAGTGGAAGAACTCGAGTGACCTGCACAATGCCCAGACCTCATGGCTGAATGAAAATTCCAGAAAGCCATGCTCAAAAATCCTGTGAAATGCCTTCCTGAAAGAGGGAACAGATCTGAAAAGGAGTATTCAGCATGCACCATATGGGTATGATGGTCAGGTGTTCATCTTGTCATTTTTCATTTGTTAAAAGTATTTGAAAAAATTGTAGCACTTAACAATGTCTTTACAAAATCCTGTTACACATTAGTAGCATGAGTTCTTGCCTTGTTCCTAGACTGTGATCTGTATCTCTTTGTTAAGGGTCCAAGGACCAATCAACAACCTTGAGGCTTAGCGACAAAATTCTTTTAAAAACTTTTTTGTCCGAAAGGCATTGAAGAGAGTATGTAAATTAATCACTATGAAAACTCGTTGAGGTTTCTAAACCATGCTTAGGACAAAGGCAAGCTAACATTTGGCATAATGCATGAAAGTGCAAAACTGTAAGTGGATTGTTAATGATTATCTGGTTAATTCAATAGCACCATCAGCCACCATTAGCCCATAAGCTTTTATCAGACCACCAGATTTTTTTTAAACCACCAGATTAAAGAGCAAATGAATAGGGAATGATTAGCTATGCCAGCACATACATGCATACATAAATACATACATATATACATACACAATGTTATTGTGGGCCTCACCTGCTGAAGCTGCAGTTAGGCTTTATCTCGGTCACCTTAGGATTCTCCCTATAGCTGAATTGCTTGGTTGCATATACAAGTGAATTGTCAATTACAAGTGACACATTCACATATGTCAGATCCTCCACTGCCTCAGACATGAAGACTACAGAGGACCAGGTCTCATTGCTAGAAACGCTGTAGAAATATGTTTCAGTTTATGATAGAAGACCAAAACTAAGGCACATTCCATAATCACAAACATACTGTATTGTTAAAAACCTTTCAACATTGGAGATCTTCTCGCCCATCCGGACCGTTCTTGTTTGTCCAGAATCCAGATATTTTCCTGTCAATGTAATTCTGGTGCCTCCAATCTTGGGCCCAAAGTTGGGACTGATATCAGTGACAACTGGAGTCTAAATGCGAAATTTAAAAAAACAAACAAACAAAAAAAAACAACTCTTAATCAATAGACTTGCATACAATTGAATCGCAATTAAATCATAACTAAATTTTATTTACTTTCTAATACATTTTTATCTGGTATGGGTTACAAAGACTTAAAACAAGGTTATCCAATCTTATCCAGAAAAGGCAGGTACAGGTTTTTATTCCAATTCAAAAGGAGCCACACCTGATTTCACATGTTTAATCAGTTTATCTTGAATTTCAATAGATCAGGTGTGGCTACTACTTGGTTATTTGCCACACTGACACTTTCTGGATAACACTGGACATCCCTGCTTACCACAAAGCTGAATCCTTGTATGCGAGCCTGTCCAGAGATGGAGTAACCATTCGCCACTCTCTCCTCATTCACATTCAGGTAAATTTCTACATCTTGCATCACATCTGAGGAATAAGGAAGGAGCCTGCATACCAGCCTAAAAGGAAATTTGATCATGGATTTATTGCAGTTGTGCATGTATGTACATATTTCTGAGTGTGTGCTACTCACTGTGTGCTTTTGCTCATTGTTGGAATTATGGTACAGTTCCTCTGTCCCACAATGACTTGGTGAGTAGATGAAGTGATAACAGGTTTCATGGGAGATTGTAAATTCCAGCCACAAAGTGTAATCTCTGTTTCACCATCAGGTGGTGCAGTGTTTGGAAAAAACTAAACAGGCATGGTAGAAAATGGTTAGAGATGGAATAACAGACTTTGGGGTAATTAAAGTTGTAACCAAAATGGCAAAATACCTAAACTAAACAAAACAAAACAACACCAATGGTTGGAATCACAATTATAATCACTTGACTAGTTTCAGATTTTATAAATCAGTAGCTTTCACTTTAAAACTGTCCTTGTTTTATGACAGCAGCTCTGTTGAATTTTAAGCCCTGTTATTTTACAGCTGAACCAAATAGTCATGGATATATGAGATCATGATTCACTCCCACCCAATAAGAGCATGTTTCTTTGCAATGCAATGGCAACATGGTTCCCTCCCTCTCAAAAAGAGCACGATCCTCTACCACCAAGTAAAATACTGTTTCTCTCCCACTCAGTGAAATAATAATTCCCTTCCCCCAATGAAGTCATGATTCCCTTCCCGTCATTGCCAACTACTTTTCCTTTCCTCAATGAGAGCATGAATACTACCAAAGGAAAGATTCCCTTCCAACCAACAGAAGCATAATTTCACGCTTCATAGAGACTATGATTCCAAGTAAATTTAATTCCTGTAATTCACACAACCTTCCAACCAAGTGGAACGACAATAGGAACATTTTTGGCACCCCTAAAGCAGACAGCGACTGTTTTGTACTTTATAAACACCGTATCATTCCCATTGGTCTGACTTGTCTGGCAGCCTTTTAATGCATTTTTGTCTGTTCTTATCTATGTGTGGTTATTTAATAGTAGAAGTTACAGGAACAGTGCATTTCAACTTCAAGATAACTTCAAGATATTAAATTTACATTTGAACACTGTTCTCTTATCCTTGACACTTGGGAAAAAGTTCAAACATGCATCATCTTGGCTGTTACTGAAATACAATCTTTGTTTGTGTTTCTGTTCCAAACTTAAAACTGTCTTGTACTAGCACTTTTTCCCTTGTTTGCCATGTGTACGTTAAAAAAAAGGAACAGGTTCAGGTTGATGGTGTCCTATGTCTGTAACATAGTTAACCAGTTTTAATGTATTTATCGATAGAGACTTAAAAGCACTTTGTAAGTCGCTCTGAATAAGGATGTCTATCAAATGCTTCAATGAGTGTGTTACATTAACTTTTTTTTTGATAGTCCATGTTTTCTTAAATTTAAACAGATGCTGAATTTGAATCATTAGTTTCTACTGCAACATTCCAATTTAAACATCTGTTCAATAAGGTAAGAAAGAAACCCTTCTCTTCACAGCATCGAGCAGCACATTCAAAATACTGTCATTTCATAAAGCACATAGCTGTTTCAGGTCATTTGAGAATTTTGAATCACCTTGGTGATAATTGGCGGACAAGTGTTATTACGCCACTGGCCCTGGCATTCAGTCATTTTTGAGCAGTTTTGAGTCCCATCACACCATCCACAGCCCATAAAGCGCGGGGCCTGCATACACTCTGAACAAGTTAGCAGATGTGTGCAGCCTGGTCCTTTAGGAGACACAGTCACCATCTAAACAAACACAAACAAACAGAGACAATGCTACAAACACTTACATACATGTTAACCTTATAAGCAAAAAACAAAAGAGGTTGGTTGAAAGAGTTGGTAAATAGGAGATAAATAAAAACAGAAACAATCTAAAGACAGATTTTAGATAAAACAAAACAAATATGGCATCTTGACCTTTACAGATACAGTATGTCACCTAGATATTTCACATATTTAAAGCATAGTCGTTTTGCTCTCATGCTTATGTGCAAGTTAGTCAAATTACTTACAAATTACTTTCAAATCCTGTATAATCAGTCAGGGTCCACAACAATAAGTATGCAAAAGAGGGAGGAAGAGATACACAAAGCGAGCAAAACACAGCATGACCTTAGTAATATGAGTATTGTCAAAGAGATTGAGAGAGAAAGAGTTAGAGAGACTTTGAACCTTGTTTCCGACCACAAAGAGCAAAGAGTCCTCAGACTGCACTGCAGCAATGGGGGACACTCTCTGTTCCTCATCCACAAGAGAGTAGTTTGCAAACACAATGGGGCTTGACAGTGTCAGAATGACCTGCATCAAAAATGAATACCCTTAGAAACAACTCAATTGACAAAGGTATAAAACATTCCATCAATGAACTCCCCACATCCGATTGAGAGATCACCTGTAGCAGTCTTCCACGTTCAGTGCCGATATGAGCTATAGTGTCACTACCAATAGTGGTAACCAAAATAGAGGTGAACACATCTGTCATCTGGCCACTGAAGAAGTCTGCTCTAGAGTGAGGAGTAGCTATCATGGTGGGCATAGCTTCACATAGCTGTCTGTCTTCTCCCTTCAGTGAAAAATGAAAAACACAATTAAATAAAATGCCGTTTAAAAGCAGTTTTACTTTGAAACATATTGATTATTTTGGTGAGGAAACATTTGCAGCAAATTGCCTTGCCTATTCCCTAAAGTATGATAATTATACTGCATTTCATACTTGTGCAGCTTCCCAAAAGGACAACAGTTCCACTACAAATGATAGAATTTACCTAATAAATGCCTTAAAAGTGAGGATTGTTGACTCAGTGCATTTTTGTTTGCAAAAAAAAAAAAAAAAAAAAGGTTTACAGAAACTGGGAAAAGAGAGAAAATGTCCCAGGATTTATAGCATTTATAAAGTTCACATTCAAGCCAACTGGATAGTAGCCACTAAAACAGGATGAAGCAACTTTGTGTCAGGAAGTTTATAAAGGCCAGATGGCTACTTTTCAATAAACCTAATAAGGTAAGGATGGAATGGATATAGCCAATGACAATGTCATTTATATTACAGGTTGTAGTATATGGTGTATTACATTAAAGCCATCCATGGCTGTACACTATACACCGATCAGCCAGAACATTAAATTTGTGTCACCAAAAAAATCTTTGACCTGCAAAGAAATTAACTCCACAAGACCTCTGAAGGTGTGCTGTGGTACAGTATCTGGCACTAAGACTGTATAAGCAGATCCTTTAAGTCCTGTAAGTTATGAGGTGGAGCCTATTTGGATAGGGTGTGTTTTCCCTGAATATCCCACAGGTGAACGGATTGAGATCTGGGGAATTTGGAGGTCAAGTCAACACCTTTCTCATGTTCTTAAAGCCATTCCTGAACCATTTTTGCAGAGTGGCAAGACTTATAATCCTGCAGAAAGCGTCCGTTGCTATTAGGGAATACTGAAACCATGAATAGGTGTACTTGGTCTAGGTTTAGGTACTGTAGGTGGTACAGTAGTAACATCCACATGGATTTTTTTAAGGTTTCCCAAAAGAACAATGCCCACTCACTGACAAATACCATGTAAGAATCAATGTTTGATCACCTGTCAGTGGTTGTAATGTTATGGCTGATCGGTGTATATTCACATGTTGCTTCAGTATACCTTCCTGTAAATATGGTTTTGTAAATACAATCTAGAATTTATTTTCCTATTGCTTCTCACTAAAAGTTAGTTGAATTATTTCTGTTGTATAAGAGACATGGCTTGAATAGCAATCCTGTGTCCTGACCCGATGTTCTTGCAGTAGCAGTCACAGGAAGTACACAATGTCACTAGGATTGCTTATTAGGCAAAAAAACACGTACTGCTTACTTGTCAAACAACAGCAGCTGGACATGAACGATGTGTTAAACATGCACTCTTGGTATCATTTAAGTGTAGGTTTCGATTTCCACATGCTCGTAATACACTACAGCATATGTCTTAGTTTTTAATACTCCTTACCACCATGTAGACTTGCATACCTAACACAAAGTTATAACCGTTTTATTTAATACTAGTAATCTAATGAATAAATGTATGTAATTCATGAATAAAATCTGATATATATATATGTAACACATTATTTTTAGAATCTAATACGTAGAATAAAATGCGTCTAATAAAAATCCTAAACTATAATGTTAGCATAATAGACCTCTACCTAAACACTTCAGTTTCCTAAAAGAAACAGTCTCTGAATAAATACAAATTCGAACTAATTATTTCATTAGTTCCCATTTGCCATTCTACTTTAATCTATTGTAACCATTTTAAGATTAGCATGTTTTACTGTAACCCAGAAGCCATATATTGTTTGCATTACACATGACATTCAAATATTGTTAAGTTTGACAGAACATTCATAAAGCAACCCTGTGTCTGGGTCTGTAAGCAATTATCTAATAATCTGACTACATACATTTAATATACGGATATTTAATATACTGACATTTTCCAGCTTGAAGGTTTGGTATTTTATAATGCAATAAGTGTGCACAGGTGCACAACCCTTTAACAAATAATAAAATGAGTCATTTCCTGTAATCGGCCATTATTTTATCTTCTTACATATTGTAAACATTATGTGAAAACACGACTCTTCTTTTTTCAAATCTTAGCAAATGACTAGGTCAAGGTCAAGTAGTATATAAGAATGTGGCAGCTATATATCAGTTGCCAAGTCTATTATAATAAAAAAGCATACATTGTTTAAACTGAATAAGAGAATTATTTACTTCATGAGGACAGCTAGCACCCGGCTGAAAGTAATTCAAGCCCCTGGAAAGTCGTCCGGCTCTCCTTTGGCAGCAGGCATCCATACCTTGTTTGATGGCTAGCTTTATGCTCACTATAGAAAATGCACAAAGGGCAGACCTTCCAGTAGGATTTCCATCTTTTCCATCAATTGCAAATACTATGTACAAGACGCTGTTCTGTTTCTCATTCAGGCCTAGTTGATTTGCCAGGTCCTTCTCTGCAACGCTGAAATGAGCTGCTTGAGCTACATTGTACACAACATTGTCAGTGTTTCTCCTCTTCCGCTTGGGCCTGAAGTGGCACTCTAAGACCACCTCTCGATACATCCAGGCTTCTCTATCCCCATTTGGCAGCACCCCCAAATGAGTCTGAAGTTCAGATGTTTTGTCTAAGGGGTTTGCTCTCTGAACAGACAGAAAATATGTATACTCCTGTGTGGAGAATGTATAAATATATTCAATAGGGTAGGAATCCTGCAACATAGGAAGTACTGTCAGGCCTTTGATTTCGGCCTCAAATCCATCTTCTGTTGCGAGCAGACGTCGGATTGAGATAGAACGTCTGCCATTATCTTCTGCAATCGTGCTGTTGATGGTAGCAGCCACAAAGAAGTAAGAGGCCTGGCCTTCTTCTACAATGCTGACTTTTGTGCCTAGAGGACTAGCAATGCAATCATGACACTGTGTGAGTGAGTTAATATCATGTTTGAAAAGACAGGTGACAGATGGTTGCATGTCTTTTTCAAGTTCAAGAAATGTACAGCTCCCGTACTGATTGCTACCACATATGTACAGAAATGGCAAAAATGGTTTAGAGTCCAAAAGCAAAACTTGATTATCCGTGTCTGCTGATGCATTTGGATCAGCTTCGAAACCACACTGACATGTCTTACAATCTGGATTGCCGACAGGCCCGGTGCGTAACTCCCATATCTTCTCAAGATTGTTGTTCAGGGCCTCGATGACATTCTGTGAGGCTATATATACCTCAGACAAATCCTGGTACACCACAATGTTCTGGATGGGCTTCGAAGTTTGGAAATGACGCGAGGAATATGGCACCGTAAAATCAACAGATTTCTGTTGGTCTACAGGACAGGTTTCAGCATTCAAGGTCACCTGAATCTGTAGCCAGACACACGCTAAGAATGCCCAAGCCCTGAATAGCATCTCTGTGTCTGCTGTCCTTTGTGCAGCCTAAGGAAAACAACAGTCACTGTTCCTCAAAACCTCTTGATCATCACCAGGATCTATGAATAAAACAGTAGGACAAAGTCAGTGGAAGGAAATACAAGTCAAGTAGTATATTCATTATTTTATGACTTGCAATCACAGGTCACCACAATTTGTGAAATTCAACAGTCAGGAAGTCAGAAATGCCACTGAACAAATACCATTATTACATTTGTATGTTACAAAGGCACAATCATGTTCTAATGTGCTACTCTAAGTTTTACAGTATTTTTGTGAAGATCACATTTATAGTACTTAGTGAAGCCCAAATCGCACTGTTCACTTTAGGACATGGGAAAAACACAGCAAATAAAAACATGTCTAACATGCAACCATATCTAACATGCAACTGCGACTGAACACGACTGTCGTTAAAAAATAATAATAGCAACAGCATTATGCTGTTACACTAGGTTTAAACATACAAAAGACTCCCAGTCGCAAAGTGGCTGGGGATCATTCATATTAAATGAGAGCTTGTGACTTCCAAACATGAGCAACATGAGTGACAATGACCATTTGCGACAAGATGTGGGCGTGTCCAGCTATGCGACAAACTAAAATCGTTAAACTAGCAAATTAGTGCAGCGACTACCACTGGATTAAAGACAGTCTATATACACTGGTGAATTATATTTACAATGCTCTCCCTCAGGAATATTTAATTTTAGAAAATAAAAATTTTAGCAGGCAAAAACGCTAATTACACGAGCCACTAATAAACAATATTACTATGGCAACCAGTAGCAGGAACGCCTACAGGTGACTAAAGTGTGTGTATATATATATATATATATATATATATATATATATATATATATATATATATATATATATATATACACACACACACATACATACATACATGCATACATATATATATATATATATATATATATATATATATATATATATATATACATATACACACACTTTAGTCACCTGTAGGTATGTATATATATATATATGTATATATATATATATGTATATATACATATATATATATATATACATACATACATACACACACAGTACAGCACCTGGTAATGTATATATGAATGTAGCTGTATTATGAAAAATGCCGTCTCTCTTACTAGTTTAATGCGTATAAATACTTATAAGAATTAAAAGGAATGAAAACCACTGTCTTATAACAAAATGCTATATATGAGTATGCCTTTTATTTCTATTAATTTCACATTTTGTTGGACAAAATTTTGTAAGTGCCTGTTTTAGATACTATACAATTATCTGATTAGAAGAATGTCATATTTTTAAATAAAAAAATCTAAAAAACAATTTACGTTTGTTAGAGTTGATTAAGTAGATTAGTTAGATATTCATTGTTTTTCAAAGAAACAGGTTTGTTATATTAAAATTATATCACAAACCATTGAATAAACTAGTCTATATATTACTGCAAATTGGATGAAATTCTTCAAATTAGTATTTGTTGATCATTAAAGCAAGGCATGTGATATATTATTTCAATCTCTTGAAATTAAAATTAGTTTAAAAGGTTTTTGAGAAACGTCTTAAACCTGTTAAGAATCATAAAGTGTACATCAATTAGGCAAACATTAGGAAAACACCTTACAACCTTCAATGCTATAACACCTGTATGTATTTAGGTCATAAGGAAGACATTGAGTTTGACCTGGTCAAAACACGATATTAGAAACAAATCTAATATATAGCTTTATAAAGTTTATATTTAGTTCAAACTAGACACATTAGTGTTACTGTTATTATAAGCAGTAGCTGATTAGGTTAGTTTGTTACTTATCTTGACAATCTTGTGTTGCTTTTACAAGAGACACGTCTAATTAAAGGCAATAGATAATAATGCTCGGCATGTTTACATAGGCTTGTTAGAGTATTAAATACAAACATATAAAATTTCTTCTGTGCTCATGGTATATTATGGGAAATGAGAACTCTCTCTAACCAGTATCAAAAGCTGTTTATTTCCTCTCTACATCTCTTTTTTTACCGTAATGTAAATGTAAATATCTCATTCTGAGCTATCTAATCTGACTATACATAAAAGTGTCATGGTATATTATTAATATTAGGGACAGCTAGAATAAACACAATACGTAAACAGACAATCTACTAAAGACTACCAGACTATCTATTAAATATATGTAGTAGGAATTTTGAAGTTAATGCCTTAATACAGTATGTATATTTTCCCCCCAATGCATCTCAGTAGATGCTCCCCCCCCCCCCCCACACACATTAAACCTGACCAAGTTACCAGCTAGAAGCAGTCAATTGTAAAGCCAAAAGCCAACTGCTCATTGGAAAGTAACCTTAACAGTGTAATCTAATATATAATGCACACATGCAATGTGATACATGCAATCTTCAGCACTCCAAATAACAGCAGTCTGATTCCATCTACATTGTTTCAATTACGTTTTCACTTTGCTTATATGTTAGACTTAGTTAATGTTTATGTGCATGTATGTGTGTGCCTCAAATGCCACGTTTCTTAATGTCATTGTTTTACTGTGTTGAATTTTTTTGACACAATAATCTGTTTTTATCCCTTTATGATCTTATCACTACATGTTCACTTTTTATAGAAGAACTTTTTAATTATAAGGACTTTAAGGTTATGTGCATCTACTTAAGTTTTTTCAACCTGTCGACCGTACTTCTTTGCTGTTTACTGCTTCTGTAGCACACGTATGATTGGCAAGAATTGAAAAAATTGTACATATATTTACATTTACAGCATTTAGCAGACGCTCTTCTCCAGAGTTACTTACATTTTCTTATTTCAGTTTATACACCTAAGCAATTGAGGGTTAAGGGCCTTGCTCAGGGGCCCTGCAGTGGGGCCTTCCGATCAGTAGTCGAACATCTTAACCACTGAGCTACCACATCCCATATGAAACTAGTGTAATGCATTCACGAGTTTGTCTTTCTGAAAAACGGAAATTAGAAATTAAAACGGTCCTCTTTCTGTTTTTAATGAATATTGGTGTTATTTTCTATGATACTTAAAATCACAAAATGATTTTGTTTATGAGCGTTATTGGAAAAGAATAAAATAATTTTTAATGTGTATTTACTAATAACACATTGGGTGCTGTTTTATTATAACAATAAGTGAAATTATGACCATGGAAAACGTTTTATAAAAATGTATGTCAATGTAACAGCTAGAATTAATTTACCAAAGAGTAATTACTATAATATTGGTTATTTTTCAAACTGTGCAGAACAATGTGCAGAATAAGCAGATTAAAGGTGTTTTAAGTACTAAAAGGTGCTGCTTTAGTGTAATTGCATTGCATATGTGTATCATAAAAAGTAATGTATTTACAGAAATAAGCATGAATGTCTAAGTCATGTCTAAGTGTATTGTTTGCATGTTTTCTATCATTAATGGGCATTTATCATTACATAATTTATTATAAAAAAAAAATATCCAAGCTAAAATCTTAGAATTATGGTATTTCTTTGCTATTGTAACTTTTAAATAGTTTCAGTATCCAGCCTAAACCGGTTACTAGCCTCTCAGTGGGGATTTGGCCTACCTGTAGCTTACGTAGCCTAGTGATTGGAAATCTCAGTGACTCAGATCATTCGGTTCATTTCAACAATATGAGCCGACTCCCAAACCCCGATTGCATGTTGTCCTGAACTGACCAAAGTTTACGATGTTTTGTGCACAAACAGCTAGACAGTATTCGGAGGTGACGTAGGAGAAATATGTTTAAACATAAACATTAACGAAGAGGACATTCATACGATGATTTGAGAGCCGAAGAATCGAAAGTTAATGTTATTCAATTGACGAACTTAAAACCAAACGACACCGCAACCCTGACTGGGTGAAGCTCTTACTAAAGATGAATGGGTCAGATTAAAGGTGTCAAGTGAAGCATTGTACTTATACTACCCTGCCTACATTTACAATTTAAATCTCAATTTAAACTCTCAACGTTCAGGAGTTAGGAGCCACTTTAAAGAGCCGACTCGTACGACACATCACTAACGCTCACTATAACCCTAAACTTTAAAAAATAAAGTCAAGACCGTAAAGTTCTCTCTGATTTGATTTGTGTCAGTTGTTTTATTACGGGTAAACACGAGTTACACTATTAATATGAGCGCGAATGGATAAATAATAGTAGTTTGTAATGAAACACTTACCTGTAGTGCACTATGACAGCTCGTATGACAAAAAAAAATTGTTTGTAAGGAAAACATCCGGTGCCTTTGGCGTGGAGGTTCAATAATATCCCATGTGAAAAGTATTATTAATCAGTTTAGTTGCTAGATAAAGTTCGCTGAAGAGGCAGAACTTGTAAACGCTTCTTCATTCGTCCTTCGTTTTTTTTCTCTCCCAAAATCCTCATTGACTGGCCCACGCCTTGACTGAGCTTCACAAGGAAGTACTGTAATGCTGAGATTGCGTAATATTCACCTCCACTTAGTATTGTATCTGATTTACACGTGTCCCACCCTACAGCACATGGGTTTAGAGCTTTATTAGTTACAGGATATGTCCCAAGGCTAGCATTCAGTGCCATAAAGTTCTTTCTACAAGCATGAATGGAAGGTGTTTTTGGAAGAAGGGAGAAAGAGAGCTGTATGTATACTACAATGTGTACACGTACACGTACACGTACACGTACACGTACACGTACACGTACACGTACACGTACACGTACACGTACACGTACACGTACACGTACACGTACACGTACACACACGTACACACACACACACACACACACACACACACACACACACACACACACACACACACACACACACACACACACAGAGTCAACTTTAATAGAAACACCTGCTTATATATAGTCATCCAATCATCCACTTATGTTTCAGCAATGCAGTGTATAATCAAATCATTATCAGAAATCATCATCAAACCTCAAATATTTGAGTAAAGGAAGAAAAAAAAACATGATTTAACAATGGTGTCATGGTTGTTGGAGCCAGATGTGCCGGTTTGAGTTTTTAGCAAATCCCCAGCAATTTTCACACACAACCGTCTACAGGGCTTATACAGGATGGTGTGAAAACATCCAGTCAGCAGCAGGTATGTAGGTAGAAATGCCTTGTTGATGACTACAGTAAGGACAGGTTCACAAAAAAAACAGACTGGAAACATGTTGTCTGGTCGTTTATCAATCTCTAATGTTCTATTAGCTTAAACAATTCTGACATTTTCTTCTGAGAGAGAGAGAGAGAGAGAGAGAGAGAGAGAGAGAGAGAGAGAGAGAGAGAGAGAGAGAGAGAGATAGATATCATTCTTTTGTGTGCTTATTTACACTCATGGGATGCCACGTTTTTGGAAGGTGAAAGGACAATGAAGAAACCAGGGAACAGTAAACCAAGCTGAATAGTGAACAAAGAACCATGTTGATATGCCTAAGTGCTTATTTATACATACATACATACATACATACATACATACATACATACATACATACATACATACATACATACAGTACATGTTTTACATGATTTTGTTTATTTCTATAGCCTTTTTTAACAATTTACATTGTCAGTGCAGCTTTAACGAAGCTAAGAAACAGAAAAAAATGGTAGTTTCAATAAAATTACAATTTACATTTACATTTACAGCAATTGGCAGACGCCCTTATGCAGAGCGACGTACATAAGTGCTTAAATCTCTAACACTGAATACATTAACGCTGGTTTACTAGGTTACGTACTTAAGATACCATGAGTTTAAAACATTTGTTCAAAGTTACAATGAAAAAGTCTCAGGTTTTTTTTTTTTTGTTTGTTTTTTTTTTAATGCAAAAGATAAGGAAAGAAGTGCTAGTTGAAGTGTTTCCTGAATAAGTAGGTCTTCAACCGCCTCTTGAAAATAGCCAGTGACTCAGCTGTCCGGACCTCTAGGGGAAGTTCATTCCACCACCTTGGTGCCAGAACAGAGAAGAGTCTTGTAGTATACTTGCCTCTTACCCTGAGAGATGGTGGAACCAGTTGAGCAGTGCTGGTAGATCGGAGGGTGCGGGGTGCAGTGCGAGGAATGATGAGGGCTTTGAGGTAAGAGGGAGCTGGTCCATTTTTGGCTTTGTAGGCCAGCATCAGTGTTTTGAATCGGATGCGTGCAGCTACCGGAAGCCAGTGGAGGGATCGTAGCAGCGGGGTGGTATGCGAGAACTTTGGCAGGTTGAAAACAAGCCAGGCAGCTGCATTTTGGATCATTTGCAGAGGACGGATTGCGTTCATAGGTAGACCTGCCAGCAGTGCATTGCAGTAATCCAGTCTAGAAATGACAAGAGACTGAACAAGTACCTGAGCAGTCTGTGTGGACAAAAATGGCCGAATCCTTCTAATGTTGTTGAACAATTTATTGCTAAAATGAACAATTTATCGCTAACATTATATCGCTAGTGTGTCGCTACACACTATCTCTAATGAGCGAGTCTGAGGTGACAGTGGCAAGGAAAAGGTCCCTGAGATTATATGAGGAAGGAACCTTAAGAGGTACCAGGCTCAGAATTAACCCCATCCTCAATTGGGTGAATGAGGCCAGTAAATAACGTAAATATATATATATAACAAAAAAAAATATTGTGCTTATTGATTTTCACCAGGAGTTTTCCTTATTCCCATTCATTTAGAAGAATACAAGTGGGCCTAAAACACATCAACCAAATATGCCTTACAGCATATCAAAGCCACATTTTTTTGTCATACACCTGTGTACACTGGAATATGCCAAACTACATGTTGACAAGCCACAAAGCTTCTGGGAGAATGTCCTGTGGACAGATGAGACAGAAATTGAACTTTTTGCCAAGGCACATCAGCTCTATGTTCACAGGCAGAAAAATGCAGCATATCAAGAAAGTAACACTGTCCCTAAGGTGAAACATGGAGGAGGCTCTGTTAAGTCTTGGGGCTGCATTGCTGCATCTGTGCAGGGTGTCTTGAATCTGTGCAGGGTACAATGAAATCTGAAGACTATCAAGGGATTCTAGAGAGAAATGTGCTGGCCAGTGTCAGAAAGCTTGGACTCAGTCGCAGGTCATGGGTCTTGCAACAGGACGACCCAAAACACACAGCTAAAAACATCCAAGAATGGCTAAGAGGAAAACATTGGACTATTCTAAAGTGGCCTTCTATGAGCCCTGACCTCAATCCTATTGAGCATCTTTGGAAGGAGCTGAAACATGCTGTCTGGAAAGGACACCCTTCAAACCGGAAACAAGAGGGCCAAAAATACCTGCCGAGAGATGCAGAAGTCTCATTGACAGTTACAGGAATCGTCTGATTGCAGTGATTGCCTCAAAGGGTGTGCAACAAAATATTAAGTTAGGGGTACCATCATTTTTGTCTAGGCCTGTTCCATGAGTTTATTCTTTTAAATAAGTCCGTTGAAGCATGGTTGAAAAGCAATGTCTGACATCTATCTAGCAGACTTCTACGTATGTCTGCTGTCGTAACATTCATAGTATTTTTATTTATTATTACTTTTGTCAGATTAAAGTTTTTTCTGTGACCATTGTGAGTTTTTCTTGCATTGAACGAAGGGCACCCACAATTTTGTCCACGTGTGTACAGTATATGGAAATCTTTTAGAGTAGTACAAAAATAGAGGAGGGTCTCCACCTGCTGGTTTTCACTATTAATTCTTGGAATCCAGAGCAAGCCTGAGTTGAAACACATACAACACATGGATCAAAGATAGTAACTCATGCAGTAAAAGGGCACATAACGCTTTGTAATCTGTAACTGCAGTTTTGTTTGGGTCCCGGAAATAGGCGAAATCACCAAATCACTGGCAATTGTTTTTAGCCAAAATCACCGAAAGCTTATGGCTGAAATTAATCCTGATCTTACCTCGTCTGTTTAAAAGTATTCTAGCAGTTTCTCTACCAAATAATCAGATACATCCACTGCTGTTGCAGGGAATATGTTAGTAAGAATGTGTAATTATAGAAACTGGGATCCTAGAGCAGTTTCAGTATGACTTGAATTATGTGGAAAATTAAACAGCACTATGATAAAATAAAACAAATACCGTGAATGGATATAGTGTAAGTACTTTTAGTCAAATATTGAAATAATTGACAGGTCAAAAGAAAGACTCTCACAGGTCTTTAAGTTATTAAAAAGAAAGTAAGATCATATACAGGGTAATTTCATATGTAGAGACTATGGGAAATAGATTATACATAATAAAATACGAAATAAAATACAGTATATGTGATATGCTGAATAGTTACAATGTCTATAAGGAAGTGACTGAACATACCTGTAAATCAAAGAAATGGCAGAGTTATATCACTCTTCAAATATTCAGCTATCACACACGCACACACACTCACACGCATGCACATGCACACACACATACACACACCCAGACACACACACACACACACACACACAGAGAGAGAGAGAGAGAGAGAGAGAGAGAGAGAGAGAGAGAGAGAGAGAGAGAGAGAGAGAGAGAAGGTCAATCTTTCAAACAAAACACCAAGAAGTTGTGAAAGAGGTCTGTGATAATAAAAATGTTTATGGGGCTGAAGTTTAATGTTGACATTATCAGCATAGTTAGACATTTTTTTTATGTTAGACATTTGTTTTTATAATGCCTAATTCTTGGTTTATGTAAATAATAATGATATTTTCAATAAGATAGATAGATAGATAGATAGATAGATAGATAGATAGATAGATAGATAGATAGATAGATAGATAGATAGATAGATAGATAGATAGATAGATAGATAGATAGATAGATAGATAGATAGATAGATAGATAGATAGATAGATAGATAACAGTGCATAGGCATACAGTATCTCCTAGCCTCTCCTCAACTAGCCTCAATGTGCCTGAGAACACTGTATTCAGATTAGCAACTTTCGCTGACAACATCATATTCTACCTAAATCTCAGGTGACCTGGTGTCAATCCCCCACCCTGTGTGTCTGTCCTTGTTCCTCATTGGCTATCTACCCCAGGTGGTCAACCACATCCCTAAAATCCAAAATCCCTCTAAGACTTGAAACAACTGGTCAACTCACCATAGAGAGGCAGCCAGTGTAGGTGAGAACTGCGTAGTTGACCGCACTTGGTGGGCCTCAGTGGCAAGTTAGTGGTTCTGCATTCACACTGACTTTATAGTGAACATGGGGGCTGGGGCAAGCGCTGAGGAAAAACACTCCCGTGAGCTAGAGAAGAAGCTGAAGGAGGATGCTGACAAGGATGCCAGGACTGTCAAACTGCTGTTACTAGGTAAAGATCACTGAGCCAAAATGCATGGGCATAGAACAGCAACAGCCCGAGTTTATGGAGATACAGATACTGGTTTAAATATTCTAAATATTACAGTATACTTACATTATACTGTTGAATGATATGGCAGCATTTTGGAAACTAGATGTGTTCAGAGATTTCCACTGGTTATTGTTGAAATAGCAAGACTTTATCTTTAATTCTATAATTTACATTGTATATATATTACATTAGGCTTTACTGAAGAATCCATCTTAAAAATGACTCAAGACAGATTTTCTACTCTTTCTTAAGTACTTCAGAACTACATTGAGTTTGACTTTGTGTTGGATCTGGGTCAGGGATAAGAAACTCTATGAGTTCTTGTGCACATCAGCTTTGAGAGGCTTAGTGCTAAACTAATGATCCTCAAGCCTCTTATTGTGGTCCTGTTGGAGATGTATTATAGATGAGGGAAGGAGAGAGACTTTTCCAGATTGGAAGAATTCCAGACGATAGCACCAATAATGTATTAATTTTTTTCCAGTAATAAGGAAAGAGTATAAATCATAGAGACCAGAGAAAGCTACATGCCACTGATATAAATTGACTGCATACAAAAAAGACCTTTCTGTGTACATGTATATTTTATTAGATAAACATAATGAGCTTTAGAAAGTGGCTTCTAATGTGAGGAACCTTATTTTTCAGTATAATCAACAAGGGAACATTAAGGAATGAACAAGCCCTATGCTTAGCTCATTTAACGGAATTCTCAATTATTTCTAGTTTGATCAAAATAAAAAGTGATTCTGAGTGATTGTCCTTTAAATAATCACTCAGTACAAGAAAAAAATTGAACATATACAGTAGACAGTTGAGACTTAGTTAGGAACGTGACCTGGTATTTAGGGTCCACTTTTCTAAATGGACAACTGCCCTTGTTTCGTGTACCTCGGACATTTCAGGCCTTGACCTACAGTAAACAAACTCTAGCGCAAAATCAACAATGCTACCTTAGACACAGCTGCATTTGGTACAGCTCTTGATGTTTGTCTAAAATGGATTTAAATCCAAGTTTGTCTTGAAATAATAGAATATATTAATAGTCATATATCATGAACGATGATTGTTTTAGAATAAAGACCTCTACAAACAGAATGTGCTTTTATATAAATACTCACTGATTATCATTTGCCCCCCCCTCCCTCTGTCTTGTAATCTTACATACCATCGAATTACATTAAATGTATTCATTTTCAAATGCCTTCATTGTATTGTGTTACCTTTTCACAGGTGCAGGAGAGTCAGGGAAAAGCACAATTGTCAAACAGATGAAGTAAGTTGGCTAGAACTATTGTTCATTATTGTTCCACATGGTCTTAAAATAATCATACGTTTAATCACTTAAAACAAAACATATGTTTGTTTCCACTACAGAATTATCCACAAAGATGGTTACTCCCTAGAAGAGTGCCTGGAGTTCATTACTATCATCTACAGCAACACATTGCAGTCGATCATGGCTATTGTAAAAGCTATGAACACGCTCAACATTGGCTATGGAGACGCTGCCCAGCAGGTACTGGCATGACACGTCAAAGTTAATTTGTTATGATTATAGGGTTAATTTGGGATAATACATACAGTATGCTGAATATCCTTATGATTGTATACTACATTACCAGCTTTGTGTGTATGGGTTTTGTTCTACAGGACAATGCCCGGAAGCTGATGCACTTAGCCGACACTATTGAAGAGGGCACCATGCCCAAGGAGTTGTCTGATATTATCCTGCAGTTGTGGAAAGACACTGGCATTCAAGCATGCTTTGACAGAGCCTCAGAATACCAGCTCAACGACTCAGCTGGATAGTATGTTCTAATGTCACTGTCTAACTGTAACTGTCTAACAAATAATAATCTCAAGCAGACATTGTTTGGCCAAAAGTTAGTGAATACCTAACCATCACACCTTTATATGCTTAATTTTGAACTTGCCATTCCAAATTTAGTCAAAATTTACTGCAATCACTTCCACTCTTCTGGAAAGGCTGAAGTGTGGCTGTGGGGATTTAGTTCACTCTGTCACAGGAGAATTAATGAGATCAGGAAGTGATGACAGTTGAGGAGAGCTGGAGAAGTGTCTACAGTCCAGTTCATACAACGCAAAGGCATTCAGTGGGGTTGAGGTCAGGGCTTTGTGCAGGACACAAGTTCTTTCACTCCAGTCTTGACAAACCATGTCATGATGGGGCTCGCTTTGTGCACAGGGGCAATGGAAACATGTTTGGGCCTCTTAGTTTCAGTGAAGGGAAATCTATGCCACAGCATACAAAGACATTCTACAAAATTGTGTGCTTTGGCAATAGTCTAGAGAAAATTATGTGATGATCAAGTGCACATACTTTTGGCCACTCTTGCTCCCTTTAAATACTTTGACTATCCAAAAAATGGTTAGCAGTGACATAAAAACAATAACTTCCCCTCTGTTATTTAGCTACTTAAATGATTTGGAGAGATTGGTCCAGCCTGGCTATGTCCCCACCGAGCAGGATGTACTACGATCTCGAGTGAAGACTACCGGTATCATTGAAACCCAGTTTTCCTTTAAAGATCTCAATTTCAGGTACAAACTAACATAACACAATATGAATTTTGCTTCTAAATGGATTTAATAATGGATGTTCTGCAGAGGGAAGCACTAGGAATGATAACACTAGGCATAACTGAATCGCTTTATAAGACCATGTATTAAGAAGAAAGATCTAAAGAACATCTACATATACCTTATATCCACTGTGCTTAGGATGTTTGATGTAGGAGGTCAGCGATCTGAGAGAAAGAAATGGATCCATTGCTTCGAAGGTGTTACCTGCATCATCTTCATCGCTGCTCTGAGTGCATACGACATGGTGCTGGTGGAGGATGACGAAGTGGTGAGATATATACAAGCTTCTGTGATTGCTATCTGATAGTTTCTTGATGTTAGGGAAACAATTCCAATCTCTCTGTTTGTCTTTTAAAGAACCGAATGCACGAAAGTCTCCACTTGTTCAACAGTATTTGCAACCATCGCTACTTCGCTACTACTTCCATCGTACTCTTCCTCAACAAGAAAGACGTCTTCGTCGAGAAGATTAAGAAGGCACATTTGAGCATGTGCTTCCCTGAATATGATGGTAATTCCTGAAAATACTCAAGAATCAGCATTTCTCCACCCTGTAGATCTTCTAAATGATGGAGATTTTTGCTCTAATTAAACAATTCTTACTAGTATTCTCATATATAATACATTCAGATTGGAAATGCAAATGTATAAACACTGTCCAAAAACTACTCGGCAACTCGATCCTTCAAGTAACTTGTTTTACCTTCTCTTATGATGTAGCATCTTCTAATAAATCATTTAGTTTGTTAGCATGTTTAACACAGACATGGTAAGATATTGCTCATCTTAGCAAGTTATTTAATTCCAACTTGTTTTAAATCTCTGTTTCTTTCCAGGGCCAAACACGTATGAAGACGCTGGTAACTACATCAAGATGCAGTTCTTGGACCTGAACATGCGGCGAGACATCAAAGAAATCTACTCGCACATGACTTGTGCTACAGACACCGAGAACGTCAAGTTTGTGTTCGATGCCGTGACAGACATTATCATCAAAGAAAACCTCAAGGACTGTGGTCTCTTTTAAGCACATCCAGTCTGGAGAAAAGGTAAGACGCTTCTAAATGCTTGCTGTTAGGATAGAACTGCTAAAACAATGCGGTATGAAAAGGAAATTTAAAATAGCTGTATAAAGAATTTTTTATGTGTGTGGATTGGTTGCTTTTATATGTAATGATACGTATTATATACTGAATTCTGATTAATATTACTTTCATTATTAATTAAGTGATAAATTAATCACTTGATTGATTGATTAATTGATAATAATAATAATAATAATAATAATAATAATAATAATAATAATAATAATAATAATAATAATAATAATAAACTACTTTTAGTACTAAATAATATCTACAATGTACAAATTAACATTTTAGAGCATTAATAAATAGCAGAATTTTGTTTTAGACCTGCAAGGTGAATGCATCTTAACCCATAGTGGAAATCTATAACGTTTATTATAATAAAAAAAAACAAAAAAACAAAAAAAAAAAACAGAAAATCAGTTGATTTTAATTAGTGCTGAGTCATGCACCTAGCTAACATGTCTAAATAATATTCTATTATTTATTAATACTGTATATTATTAATCTATTACTTTGTCACATGCTTTAATAATGTTCATTTGTAAACATTTGTGTGGTGCTACAAGCTTCTTGTTCTTCTTTTTTAGAATTCAGTATATACAGGCAAATACATAAAAACCACCAAACCACACAAATAATAAATCCATTTTACAGCTATTTCTTTTTAAAGAAAAGTAATTAACACTACCCTTGGGTTTCATGTAAGCCAAAGCTGACATAGTTAATGTTTTTCTTTTTTGGCTAGTAAAATATATGAATGGCTGGTAACAAAAAACTTGTAGCCAAATTAGTGAAAAAATATACATTATATATATACATTTGATATACTACTAATATTTAGAAATCAGTAGATCCAAGTATTATATAAAAACCACCAAATCAAATAAATACATTTTCATATCGTGTTGCTCAGAAAATATTTATGCACCGTGCAATAATCTACCCATCCGTTTTGTATCAATATTAGATTTACAAACTTGTAAGATGTTAAGCTGTGGAAACGCTTCAAATCTAAATCTATTCTTTTTCCCTAGGCGAGGTGAACACAAGATGATGAAGTATTCTAAATTTCACACAAACACCTAGAACCTAGAATGAGGAACTGGTATATACTGCTGCTAATGTCTTTTCTTATGCCAATTGATTAACATAGAAAGATGCTGCACATGGTACCATGGTCCCAATAGTGTCTTAACAGAAAGAGATATAATTACAGCAGCATTTAATCAGCTGCACGATGTGGCACTGAGACGCTCTTTGAGATCTTAGCTTTCAACAGATTACGGGGGTTTGGACTATGTGACTCAGCAGTTATACTGTAACTACATGCAGTGTTCTATATCGTAGTCTCTGATTTTGGTGCATGGTATCTCTTTAAACACCTGCATATGCACTTCACACAAAAAAAGTAATCGACATATAAACATAGTTACATATGATGTATGGCAAGCAGCATAGGTCATATTTATTGGCTTATAAATATTTCCCATTTTCCAATTATGTACTTTGCCCAATGAGCAGACTGACAACAAAGATGAGCTTCGGATATAAATTATTAAGCTCTAATGAAGCTTCGCTCATGAAGAGCTGTTCCGTCTTACTGTGTAGTTTGAGCTAAGACATTATGCTGAATATCAAGGCTTCTATATTTGGCTTTATATGAAAAAAATAAATAAGAATGTGATGAACAATAAAGCTTCTGTAGACACAAAACTTGAGGTATGATATTCCTTTGCGTGTTCCTTTGCCCACGTCTAGTTGTCTGTCTAGCTGCAGGTCTATAATATGATACAGATGCAAATCTGTAGCAAACAAACAAACATGGTTAAATTCTCAAAGCATCATGTCCTGGGTTAGCAGCAAAAGGTAGAACTTGTCATTGATTAAATTACAAATATACACTCGCTATCCATTTTACTAGGAACACCAGTCCAGTCGTACAGTTATCTGATCGGCTAATCACGTGGCGGCGGCACAAAGCATACTCGGAAGCTTCAGTTAATGTTCGTATCAGACATCAGACCGGGGAAACGTGTGATCACTGTGACCTTAACATAGTCGTTCTAACCAGATGGGCTGGTTTCAGTTTTTAGAAACTCCTGATCACCTGAGATTTTCACACACTATAATTAGAGTTTACACAGAATGGGGTGGAAAACACTGAGAGCAGAACAGTCCTGTAGGCGGAAACACCTCGATGACGATGAGAGGTCAGAATAAAAGCTGGCAGGAAGGGTATAGTAACTCACAACCATGGTGAGGAGAAAGTTCTGTCCAGGTTGAACAAGTTTAATGTGTTATGCTTTCTGGAGATACCTTTCTGCTTACCATGAATGTAAAGAGTGATTATTTTAATTACTATTGACTTCCTGTCAGCTCAAACCAGTCGGGTAATTCTCCCCTGATCTATCGCATTTACAAGGTTACCAGCTCACCTGGCACCAACAACCATACCACGGTTAGTCACAGAGATCATTTTCTTCATTCTGATGTTTGATGTGAACATTAAACTAAGATTTGACCTGCATCGGAATCATTTTATTCATGCTGCGGTCACATGATTGAATAATTAGGTAACTGCATAAATGAGCGGGTTATATTCACATGGGTGAGTGTATATATTATTATAGCTATACAAAAAAAATAATAATCTGCAGCATGCAAAACAAATATGTACAGAAATGATATGTTTATTTTGCTACAATTGTGTTATAAGCAGACCAACACAACATTTCCCTGAGTCTCATGAATAACATGAGAAAACAAAAAACAACCAAAAAACGTTTGGTTCAAGAAAAGCAACCGTTAATTACAATTAAACCAAATCACATTTTGAAACCTTTAATTGAAGTTTTTAAAAGTTGTCATTCAATTCCAGCAAAACTGAATTCCTGGTTCTTTAATCAACAGACATTTGACATATTAAAGGCAAAACCCGACATAAAATGACGATTGGGCCTCCATCAGAGTAGATCCTGCAAGTCACTGGATCTGTACTGGATGGATGAACACAATGATATTCCCTCTTCACTAACATTTCATTCCAAAATCTTCCTTTCAGCAGTGATCAGGGGATGTGCTTCCACTGGCTTAAGGTCTGGTGACTGTAAACACCCTAGCGTGCAAGTTACTTCATTTTCATACTCATTACACCGTTCAGAAAGCCCTCGTGCCATGTAGATGAGGACATTATCATTGTGGATGAGGTCACTTCCATCAGGATAGAGATGATTCATCAAAAGGTGATCTGATTAATTTGCAATACCAGAACAAGAAAAAAGAAATATATGTGTAATTGTTTCAGTCTGTCAGACTGTATGTAATACACGACATAAGCATTGTTCAATAGTTTCTCAAATTAATGACGTTTTAGTAATGAATAACACTCAGTGTCATTTCAGTTTCAGGAACTCTTAAAGTCCTTAAAATGTCTCATTGCACATTTAATCAACTCCTTTTGAAACATCACACATTAATTTTCACATATATAATCCATCACATTATTCAGTGATGGTCATGGAATCATGACAATGAAACCAACCATTAAGTAAAATCAATCAAGATAAAAGTCCATCAACAACAGAGAACATTAGAAAAGTTGTTCTCTGAGAATATTTTGATCGAGAGCCCCGAAGAAAACACAAAATCCTGTTTTATGGCTTTTGCTCTGAAATCACACCTCAGTACAAACATTGAAATCTTTACAAATACCTTGCTAGTTATCCCATGATTTCTATGTTAGTCATCTTACGCACAGAATTCATGTCAGCCTTTCATACCAAATATTACTGTATGAATACTTCATGGAGGAAAAAAAAACAAAACAAAAAAAAAAACACAGTTGATCCTGAGGACTATGCAGAGCTGTATAAGGCACACGCTTGCGCCATAGTGTGGCTATTCCGTCATCATAAATATGAGACTTTGGATTAAAAAAATGAAAGAGGAAAAAAAGGATAATAATAATAATGATACAACAAAATATTGTCACTAAATTACCAGCCGCAGTGCAAAGAAAATCTAATGTGGGGATAAAGTTAAAAGATTGACTACAGTGAGGGGAAAAAACCATCATGTCTATGATGTGGCACTGCAACAGAATGCAAGCTACTGTAAGATTCATCAGCAAAAGCACAGAATAACAAGGTATTGCTAAGTGAACAAAGATCCTGTAAACAGTTTTATTTGCTGCATGTTTCTGGAAGGCACACGGTACAAGTTTGTCAGAACATCTGAACCGGAAGCTCAAGCTAAGACCAGCTACTCACAAGGAAGCTCAACAAAATACCACAAAACTGTCAAGGGTCCGTCGCATGGGATAAAATTTGGCACTGAAATACTGGTTATAAATCATGGAGTAAGAACACTGCTACTCTTAGAGCACCAGTCAGACCCTGAAGAAAGACATAAAATCAAATGCTGAAAACAATCTTACAGAGCTACGTTGTCTATGAATAAGGTTCTTAAGCACGTTCTCAGAGGCCTCCCCTCACGAGTCAGACGTGCCTAACCTGCATCGCACGATGAGCTTCTTACAGATCGATGTAAAAATTCTAATACCTTTGGAACAAGATTGATGGGCTATGTGTATAAGTTTGAAAAGAAAAAAAATGGGTGAGATGAAGTCTACTACAATTACCTTTATGGCCTTTTAGCAGACGCTCTTATCCAGCGCGACTTACATTTTTAGCTCATTTTAAACAACTGAGCAATTAAGGGTTAAGAGCCTTGCTTGCTAGCTTTGTGGACCTAAAATACAAACTCACAACCTTCCGATTGGTAGCCCAACACCTTAACCACTAGGCTACTACATTCCCCTACTCTGATCCCTCAGACTGCCACGGCATTCGTTATCAAATTTCACTTGAGACAAACTACTGGAATGACCTTTAAAACAGTGACAGATTGGGAACTGGTAAGAGTGAAGTTGACAAAAGTATATTAAAAGAGTGGAATGCAGTCTCAATTCACTATTAACAATGTTAAAATCATTGAGGAACTGTACGGATTTGTGTCACGTCCCCTGAAGTGTTTCCTTGTAAAAGATTCTTTGCACTGAATACAGTGTTGATCCAGACTAACAAATCAGAACAAAGGTGCTAGACCACTGAGATGTTAAATGCATCCTATGAGGTTCTTGTGCAAAAAAAAAACAAAAACAAAAACACAAAATAATGATAATAATAACAACAATTTCTCAGTTTGGACAGCCAACACTTCTAAACCTCTCCAGAGAGTTGAGACTTTGTATTAAACCTCAACTGATAAGGTCATGAAAGTCCAACCATGTGGTCAATCTGTCTCATGTACACGCTCTTCAGAGGAAGACCGTAGCGCCGCTCCTCAGGGATCCTCTCGCACTACAAGAGACACATAATGAGACGCTGATTATCTAAATCATAAAAGAGCAGAAAATACTTCACATGTGCTTTGACCCTTACATTCTGCTCAGGTGAAACATCACAAAGGTTTTTATCATAAATGTATGTGCTTAGATGAAATGATCAGGGATGTTTAAATATTTTTCCCCCCTCAAACATTGAAGGTGATTTGTGTGTCTATAGCAATGAAAACCTATTTATTATATCACTAATAACTGGATGAAGTAACGAACAAAACAGAACAGGTAATAAAGTTCAAAACCTTTTCAAAAATCTCAGAAGAATATTCTCAGACACTCTGCTGCACGATACGGTCTAGATAAAACTCTGGGGGTCTAATCTAAAACGCTATCCCTAATAATCTAAACCCTTACTTAAGTAAAATACCACTTTTGACTAGCTAGCTAATATTTCTATGAATGAAAAACACATTTTGCAGGAATCCTTAACGTTCATGAAAGAGTATTCATAATGTTTCGCTTTCCGAATGAATCTACAAAGCAAACAAAGGTCTTCAAAAGCATGAATCCTCCTGGGACTGATTTATGAACATTCCATTAAATATGGAGAAAAAAGTGTTGAGATTTAAACCACTGAATTCAAGGAAGCAGTCTAATAGCTCTAACGCCTCAAAATGTTATACTAACCTTGTTTCCACTACTGTAGGTCAAAAAAATGAAACCCCACTGTTCTAGTACACAACACTGTAGTGTTATTAGTAGGGTTGCAAAATTACGGGAATTTTCAAGGCTGGAAACTTTCCATGAGAATTAACGGGAATATATGGAAATAAACTGGAAATTAAAAAAAAAAATGCAGAGTTGACTATAACAAGGAACTTAAATGTAGTTTTATTTTGTTTAAAATAACACTATTTAATTAAATTTTATACCATGCATTCCTCGGTCACTTGCACACAGCACACTGCTTAATATGGAGGGCCATTGAGGCCAAACCCCCTGCATGTGCTTGTAAGTGACGTGACATACGGCTAAGCATGGTGACCCATACTCAGAATTTGTTCTCTGCATTTAACCCATCCAAAGTGCACACACACTGCAGTGAACACACACCCGGAGCAGTGGGCAGCCATTTATGCCGAGGCGCCCGGGGAGCAGTTGGGGGGTCATGGCCGGCCCGAGACTCGAACCCACAACCTTTGGGTTATGAATCAGACTCTCTAACAATTAGGCCACGACTGCTCCCAAACACTTTATTTGCAGCACTTTATAACACTTTATTCTTCCATAACATGCACAGTAACACTTTATTTTAGGGTCATTTAACTAGTTGCTTATTAGCATGAATATTAATCGAATATTGGCTATTTATTCGTAATTATTAAGCACATATTAATGCCTTATCCTGCATTACCTTAATCTACATTCTTAATTGTACCCAATACCTAAACTTAATAACTACCTTTATTATGTTTATTACAAGCATAATAATGTTTATTATGGTTTTGTGTTACTCAATGAAAGAATCAATTAAAGTTCTACTTACAATTAAATCTGTCAAGATGTCATTTCTTAAAATTTTTATTACCTTGCATGCATGTCTGCTTATGACCAAACAAAATGTTTATTTATGTTTGTATATGATATAGTTTATATAAATTTACCCATATTTCCAAATAATTCCCATAAATTTCCATAATTTCCAATTTGGAATATTTCCAAAATTCCCCAGATTAAGTTCCCGTGGAAAGTTGCCCCTTTGCAACCCTAGTTATTAGTCAACTGCTGGTATCCGACGCTTGTAAACTTCAGCCAGCGAGCAGTCATGTTTGTTTAACAAACAGAACCCAGCATTTCTTAACCATTTCACACACTACATTCTTACATTGCTGATGTTGGCTGGAGGTTCCTTGGTGAACTTGGAGACATGTTCTTCCCACTTTTTCTGTCTAAAACGTGGGTCTATGGGCACTACGTGGCCTTCTGTTGTGAAAATATATTTGCTCCCAGACTTGTGCAGAGGGTTGTCTTCATCAAAGAGCTGCAGAAAGTCAACAGAAATCAGTGAGTAGCTGCAGACATGTGGGCTGCAGACATGTGGGCTGCAAACCAGATTTAATCCTGAGAACCTAATCCCCGTTTCTAATTCACTAGCCTTCAATGGTTTCTGAGAATGGAGGCAGGTATAACCAGAAAAATACAAAATGTGCTGGTGGTCTGAATTGTGCTGATCGGTCTGGAATTACTTTAGTCTCGGCATATTGTTAAGTGTTGCAGGAAGAAAAGAAGATCAAGAATTTCTCTTTTCCTTGATTTTTGGATCTGTGAGGCATTTATAAACTTACAGATTTACTTTGCTTCATTAGCTCCTAGCCCAATAGAAACACATCAATTCTATTTGTAGATATTGTTTTATAAACATGTGTGGAACTGTGGAATACTTCTAAAGGTTATGTGCTATAATGTTGTGTATGGTACTGAACAGAAACATACAGTTTACCTCAACGAATTTTAGCTTTAAAACGGAAAAAGACAAATATATTGAGGGAGAGAGGCACATACCAGGTACAAGTATTTGCAGGTCTCACTGAGAAAGAAACTCTCCATACGATCCTCCTTGGACTTGTCTACAACATGATGGAGTGTGGCATAGCCACATCTGCAATAGCAGTCAGATATAAACATACTGTGTATCCAGATACAGATTGTTCAGAACAGATTTAAGGGCATCACATCAAGACACTTGTGTGTTATATAGAATCTCAGTGACGCAGAAAGCTTACTTGACTTTGGTATTCTTTTCAAGGCTCTCAAGTATGTCCATGCCGACATGTAAATAGAAAGGATTCTTGGTGGCCTGTTAAAAAATGTATATATCAAATGCATCTTTCATTTATCATTGTCACAAAGCAGCAATACGGAAATATCTAAATTCAGGTTATAAAATTGAATATTCATATTTATCCCTAATGAGTAAGCCAAAGGCCAAAGTGGCAAGGAAAATCTCCCTGAGATGTAATGATGAAGAAACCATGAGAGGAACCAGACTTAAAACATAACCAATCCTCATTGGGTTGACACCAAAATAATGTGAATATAAATCATTTCCCTTCTACCCTTAACTGTGCACTACATTATCAAAGAAGTACAATTTTGTAAATTCATTCTAGTTTTAATATGAAGTCTATCTTGTTGAATTCATCAACTGGTCACTGATGAAGACTTGAGTCCAAAACTGTTTGTAGAAGTTATTGATTTTGGATTTAAACCTGCACTAAAATATATCTTCACCGAATCCTCCACAGCCTGATGACAGACCGCTGTTAACTACTAGTTTCCTAACAGCTCCAAACTTTCAGCCTCAATCATGTAACTTTACTCACATTACAACTTTTCCTTTATATGTAATGTCTGTATTGTTCTAAAATGTTATGGGTAACTCTTCAATTGTTTTCCTGCAGTGGCGCAGTGTTAGGGCTCATTTCTTCTGAACGTTCTGCATGTGTGGTGAAACAGGGTGCACCATATTCATATCACATGCAAATGAACTAGGATTATTTCCA
Source organism: Tachysurus fulvidraco (assembly GCF_022655615.1). Lineage (NCBI taxonomy): Eukaryota > Metazoa > Chordata > Actinopteri > Siluriformes > Bagridae > Tachysurus > Tachysurus fulvidraco. Next base: position 22,452,796 of record NC_062522.1, read on the forward strand.
CTTGGCCAAACAGACTCACCAGACTGTATTCCAATCACTGCTCATTTGAACATCTTATGACTTAGGACTCAGACAAAAAATGAGTCATACATTGTTCCCATTGCTGGAATCTGATATTTTTAACTTTCATAAATAACTTCCTGCGAGAGTAACACAGGCAACCTAACAAAGAGAAAACGAAAGCAAGTGTTTGTACCTGATATAACAAGTATGTAGATTCAACTAGCTCAGGTCTTAAAGGGTAAAAGAGCACATCTGGAGCCTGCAGCTGCCAGTTGTATCTTTCTGGCAATGCCCCGAAACGCCTCCAGATTGCATAGTAGAAGGCATGGAGACAAATGGCGTTTTCCACATCTCCATTTAAAACCTGAAATAAATAAATAAATAAATAAATAAATAAAAAGGTGCTTGTTAGATCTTAGTATACACTGGGACGTCCTCCAGCTCAACAGACATCCTGGGTACACAAGCAAATGAGGATCCCAAAACCACAAGTGCAATAAACCAACAATAATCATATGACCAGCATGCAAGATCCAAGGTAACCTAATCCACATCACCAACCCCAATTTTCTGTAAACCAGCAATCTTTTGATCTTGATCTAGTGCTTGATCTAGAAACTATGATGCACTGTTAGTGCTGGTCAGAAAACATCAGCAATTTTGTTTCATAAATGCTAAACTTAATCATTTTTAATATATGTTCCAAATTTCTGTGAAACTGCTTTGAGACTATGTCCATTGTTAAAAGCACTATACAAATAAAATAGCTTGTCTTATACCACAGTCTCCAGTCCCTGCTGTAATTAAAACAAATAAAATACAATGAAATTGCTCCTGTTATTCTTTTGGACAGAAAATTAAATGTTTGGTTGCAAAAACGGGCGAAAGTGTACAGTGGGATTTCACTGCATCCATCGCCTGCTAGAAATGAAAGTGCGGATCAGAGTAACGCACCTGCAGACCGGGAAAAAATGCCTGGAGAGAGTCGATCCATGTGTTCATGATCTGTCCGTTAAACATGTTCACGTTTACGTAAAGTGGAGGGTCGCCTTCTCCTTCATTACAAGCCTCTCTCCTGTACAAAAACCAATACCAACAAACCAACACACAACACAGTCATGCACAATTTTACATTATTCTTTCCTAGTTTTTAAGAGCCATCATTAAATATATACCTGTATATTTGTTCAAGAGTAAAGCATTTCTTCCACACAATCCAACCAAATTTAACTCTATCTAACTCTACTACACTGGTGTTTGTATGCTATACTGATATACTACAGTATATTATAATGTATACTGCTACAAACAGAGGCTGTTGTTACATAAATATACAACAGGTGATCCATGTTGTATGTTATTAATTTCTACAAGTTAAATATTCAGCAAGCACAACTAACAATATCTTGACACACCAAAAGTGACAGCTAGCCATCTGTTAACTAGGAAGGAACTACATAGGCCCATAACCGCAAACAGCCAAAGTATTGACATAATTTTAGAATACAATTTAAAAAAGCTTGCTCTGCTGTTTTCAGTCCCTTTTCTTAGCAGTTACCATAAATATTTGAGACACTAAATTTATTTATATATTTTTACTTACAGTATTACAGTAGTTTTTTTCATTTTTAGATTTTTAAAAAATATTAATTAAGCATTTTGGCTCTTTCCAGAAAAAACTAACACACCCTATACACACACAATCACACCAGGAACACAAACACACCCTCTCCTCAGATGGCTCTGAATGCTGTCATAAGCAGCCATGAACATCTTGTAGTCTTCTTTTTCTCCAAAGAGAATGTAAGACTTCAGCAGGTATTCATAGAAAGAGTCCATGCCTGCACCCAGGCCACTTTGTTTCCCAACCCACTGACCCGTCTGGATGTTTACTACATTCCCTAAAAAGAAGAGAAAGAAAACAAATTAAAACACGGAGTCCAAGCACTTCCTTCCCCTCATTGCCAATTATAACATTCCTGCTTTACGAAATGCGTTTAACCTTGCACAATGATCATTTTTCTATTTCAGATAAGATATACCTTTATAATATAAAATATAATATACAGTATATACAAAACAAAATGTATAAAGAAAGATGTATTTTGCACAAATATTTCACATTTTTCAAAATTTCTGTTATTGCACGTTTTGCAAGCTCTGTTTGTTGTTTTGGACAATTTGTCACATCTCTTTACTTGCAATTACTTACAAATTTCAAGATAGCTGACAACACTCTGTTTGAGAAGATATCTTACTAATTTAAAAGCCATTTGTAAGATATCTTCTCAAACAGAGTGTTGTCAGCTATCTTGAAATTTGTAAGTAATTGCAAGTAAAGGGATGTGACAAATTGTCCAAAAAAAAAAAAAAAAAAATCATAAATTAATCAAAATTACATCTTTGTAAAGTCTGATAAAGTCACATGTGAGTGAGACCTGGGAAATGGCTTTTCACGATACAGCTATAGGACTAAAGATTTAGGTGAATCCGGATGAACACACATCTCGTCGAGAGTTAAGAGAACAAATAAAAGTGGCCATGCTATAAATCACAGTGACACAAGCCAATGACAGGTATCTGAGTTCATGTATACATAGGAGTACAGCCAGCGCTTTCCTCCAAGTGTGTTGGGCTGCCCAGTGATGCTGAGCATAAGCAAAACAATATGCAGGTTGGCATATCATGTCTCATAGAAAGCTTTAACACCTTGTGTGACAGGAGTGTTATCTAGTGTGTGTAAATTGGCATGACTGGTGAGAAGAGGATAAAAAAAAAAGAAAAAAAAGAAAAAGAAATAAAGAACATATAGTACCTTTAAAAACAACAATTTGGTTGTGCTTGATACTCTCATAATAGCTCTAAACAGATTTGTCATTTTTGGGACAAATGAGTACACAAACAGCTCACAGTAGTTGTGTTTCTTGACAGATTTATTGAAAATAACATTTACGATAAAAGTTTACGTTTACAGAGAATGCAACATGGACTTACCCAGCAGCCCCGTTTGGTTGCTTCTCAGATTCCATAGAGCTCTGACAGCCCTCCTTGCCACCCACTCAAACGTTGAGTCTCCAAGCAGTCGGCTTAAGATGCCAAACTCGACCAGAAGAGAGCCCGCTCCTGCTGTGCACGTCTCGTTTATGCTGTCAGGAGGCACGCCACTTTTCAGATTCACCTGCACAGACAAGTTGCTTCAAATTATTTCGCATTAATAGGATTAGTAGCTAATTCATAACATTCTGCACATTAGTAATGCAAGGGGAGAACAGGGCCCAAATTATGGGAACAGTAACAAAGTCAGCTAAAGTTTGCAAAGCGTGACAAATTCAGATAACACTACTATATATGCTCAGTACACGCTGATAAACGATCCCGTCTGCACACAAATACAAATAATAGCCAAAAAGGGGAAGAGAAATGAGAACAACAAAAAATAAATAAATAAACACATGGAAGCCCAAAAAAGCTTCCAAAACACACACACACACACACACACACACACACACACACACACATACACACACATACACACACATACACACACATACACACACATACACACACATACACACACATACACACACACACACACACACACACACACACACACACAATCTGTATTAATTATACATCAGGAAACTGATATACATAAACTAAAATGAGATTGTTATGTGAACAGATGTCTGACCCTGGGGTAGGGGATGCCGGTGCTGGTGTTCTCAAACGCGGGTAGCAGCCGCACCGCCAGGTCATGGGCCATATGCAGGAGCTCATTGTCGTAATCTTCAAGCCCCGCGTCTCCAAACGGGTGCCGGGAATCGGTCAGGAGAATGTGAGCAGAGATTAGGCTGCCCAGGATTCTGAGGGAGGAAATTGAAGACCCTCACAGTTGAAGCATATAATAAATAAAAGCACAGACTTTTTAAACGAGAGATCAGTATTTGGAGAAACAAAAGTGAAGCACCACTGTATAACATTTAAAAGCTTAAATGCTTTAATTTTCTATTCAGACTGGCTTTGTACCATACACGCTTGGATGCACTGCCAAAAAAAAAAAATACATCGTAGGTAGGACAGGACAGAACAGGATAGCTCTCCCTGCCACCCACTGGCATGTGAGTAAGAGCTCACACCCTACAGCAGGGCATTCATGTACAGACTCTAACAGCATTTGTTCATTCAGGAGGAATGCAATGTTTTTTCCCATAGCCTGGTGTCAATGCCTGGGTGAGAATCTTAAAAGACAGGAAAATACAGACCGGGTTCGAAACCACAGTTGAAAATTCTTACTTACAAATGCATGAGTGCTGCATTTGGTTGAATAAATACAAATGATCTTTAAAATTCTTTAATAAATGTTGAAAAATGTGTGAGTATAAGGACACAGTGTGGATGACTGGGTCCACCTTCAGGAATAAAATGAAATGATCTACTTCACTAGAGTCATTGTTCATCAGTGTGTCACACAGACATGCGCACACGTCCGTACACGTATATACTAGAGGCTGACATTTTTTTCGGGATTCCCGTGGGATGGGAAACAAAATCACTATTAAATCACGTGACTGGAATGGGACAGGAAAAATGTCACCGGGAGTGGGCGGGACCGGGAATACACAAATATACCTTTGATACAAATAAAAATATAATCTTTTTGCTTTGGTATGGCTGGGCAAATGAATGACATGCTCCACACACCTGTGGTCCACACAATAATATAAGAGAAGGTGTCTTCCCCATGCACTCTCTAGAAGCCGCGAAATTTAAAAATGAAAAAAAGTGGGAGGGAATATGAGTCATTCTTCTAGGATTGGGACTGGATCGGATTTTCCCCAGTTTTTTTTTTTTCGGGATTGGGATGGGACGGGAATTTTTTTTGGGGGGAGAGTGGGACCGGAGAGGTTTGAAAATCCACTCCCGTGTCACCCTCTAGTATATACACAAACACATGTGTACACACAGCATGCACAACCATACAAAAACACAGAGATGATAGAAGTCTATTCAACTCCTGAAAGTTGAAAATGATCACTTATTCTGTCTGATAACAGAATGGTGTAACCTTACATTTAAACACGGGCTTCCTCCTGCCTCTCAGGCACAACCGCAACGCAAACACACACCGGACACATTGCATCAGTCTTATTGTGCAGGCCTGTTGCAGCTGTTCATTCAAGAGACATTGCGCCTATTCCGAATGCATCTGGCATTACTGACTGCTTGTTAAAAAAATAAAATTAAATAAAATAAAATAAATAAATAAATAAATAAATAAATAATAATTCGATATTAAAAGCTTTACGACTTTGAGAAGTGCATCTTCCTCTGCAGCGATTTTTGCTCTTCAGCACTTTATGCTAAGGAAATAAAAGCACAAATGGAATCATACATAATGCTCACCTGATGTTGGCCTCAAACACTTGTACTGTGGAATCCTTGTCAAAACTGACAGTGTTTATAACCAGTTTGACAGCACGATGAAACTCTGACACATTCCCCAGCACCTGTAAAAAAGAGCACAGTCCCAACCTTGTCATTCACAGCAAACTTGTGCACAATTCTACATTCAGCATACTCTGACTAGCAATGTTTAAGGGAGTGAAATACTGAAAAGAAGACCATGGTAAGACTGGTTAAATTTGATAAACAGTAAATGGTCTACAAAACTAATGACAAGGATATCACGATATCAGTAGCCTACATTTAAAGCCCATTAACATTAGGCCTTTGTAACAAATGTCACTTTGCTTCATAACCTCAACTTACCAGTAGAGTATCAAGAGTGTCAATTAGTGTCAGGGAGTAGTTGCCAAGCACGTCATTGATGTTGATGTTCGACCTAAAATGAAAGCACTGGGTGTAAGTGAAAGCGTTCTAATCCAGATGATGAATCATGTGACTTGAAAGGCAGGTGTTCTCCTATTTCGATCCTGCAAAGGGCAGGAAGAGAGATGTGTTCTGCAGATCAACCACAACGTCTTCAAGATACATCATGTAAAGAAAGCATAAAAAAAAATGTCTACAACCTGCAAAAGATGACAATATGAATTAGAAATGGTGCCCATTATCTCTTGTCCCAGGGCATGCCATGTACTACGTGAGTGTGTTCTCTGCTTTAACAATTGCAGTCAGATCATTCTGAGAATGCCTCATTTGACCGACACAGGACACAAGGCTGGTGTGGGACTCAAAAGAAAATAAACCGGGTACTGCAAGCTACAGAGTTGTGGTCGTGCTTCAGCAGGATTTATGGGAAGATTGTGGCTCTTAATCCCAGACAAGTTGAGTCACAGTTAAGAACAGGGAAAACACTACAATGCAAACACTTAAAGACCGAGGAAACAGGAAGGACCAGTGTCTTAGGTGGCATTACCTCAACCTTACAATGGCATAGAGACATGTGGTCCTTTTTGTCTCTTTGGGACACAAAACAGGCACACTGCATAATAGCCATGATGGGTAAAAACAAGGTTATGGAAAAATTTTGTGGTGGTTAATTGGCTTAATCTCATGCTAGAACTAGGAGAGAAATCTACTGTATTGCTTTGAAAAATAAAAACCCTTGAAAAGAAAACACACGTCTAAATTATTTGCCTGAAAAAAAGACGTTTAAAGTCCAAACCAAGGGCCAGCTGTTGCCTGAGGACAGAAGTTAACTAGCACACAAAGCGTGGAAGTTGGCCTACCTGCAAACACGTCGCAATTTGTCCTTTAACCTCACACACTTCACTGTTCACACAGTTACCTTAAATGCAAAAGCCTTGTTTCATCTGACTTTCTGTCATACCTGCTAATTCGTTTACTGTAAGATATTGAGTCAAGCCTACAAACAAAAAAGCAATGTTAAAAGTGGGAATGGCAGAAGACCAGGAAACCACTAAGCATGGAAAACCTTAAAATCCTTGAAAGGTCCTTAACTAAAATGTATATGCAAGAACGTATTAAAAAGAACAATTTAGTTTATGATTGTTCATTTGTCCAACTACCTTTGGTCCCAGTAATGGTGGGAATGGCATAAAATTGGTCACCTGAGTTTAGGCATAGTAGATAATGGCCATATTCACATTTAGGGTAATAATGAATCTATAATAAATTTTGCAGAAGACTGAAGCGTTTTGGAGACGCAAAGTCTCCCAAATCTACAAACAGATGTCACCTCTGCGTCATACAGCTTTCTGTAAGATATGTGATCTATCGTCAGCTTTGTGTTTCATCTAACCACAAACCTAAACACCTGGTGTTTGCTCCAATCTACTGAAAGCATCTACATACAGAAAGACAACAATAACAATTATAAGTGGGTTATGTGATATTGTGGGGATGTTTTTCTTCTAGCAGCACTGGGAACCTTGTTATACAAAAAACATCATGGTTTCTCTTTCTAAACATGACTTGGGTATAAAGTTTGGATTTCATTTTAGTATGAGATTAATTAACCACAAAAGACATGTTTACCCCTAATAACCCATGTTTATATAGTGGTTTTACACACACACACACACACACACACACACACACACACACACACACACACACACACACTCCTCTGTGTTTGTTCAGCTCACTGTTGCCTGGAACAGACTGCAAAGCCTTCTGTCTGCTCCTCACACTGGTGACTTACGGGTTTAGTACATCAGGTCCTCTGCCCTCACAGTCGATGGGGTTTAGCTCATCTTCAGGAAAAGCGTATTTCATGTAGTTGTCATAGCCGAAGTAGAACATGTCCCTGGCCATTCCCTTCATTTTAATCCTGAGGGCGTCAGGAAAAGAGCCGTACTTTCTATCATAGTCGTCTATACTGGCTTTAAAGACGCTGAGGTAAGATTTCTTTGGCGTGTTATGGTTGATCTTTGAGCAGGTTCCTACTGGATGGTCCTTGTTGTTGTCGTACACACGCTGTGACCAGCTGTTGACCCTCTGGTCTCCGTCTGTCGGAGGTTCTGTGTGTTTGTGCAGGTTGAAGCTGAACTGGAGCGGGAAGTTGAAGCCCCAGCTGGGTCCGAGTCCGAAAGCGAGCCACAGGATGCAGTTCAGGGCCACACGGAGCACAAGAAGACCCACTACTATTGACCTCCATTGCATCTTTGCTTGACGGTTGCTGTCAACATCATAATTCACGTTGACGTTGTTGATTATTCCGACGTATCGAAGCGCTAACTGAGGAACCGTAACCTAGTTTTACTTTACGCTTCGAGCTTTTCAAACGCACAGTCACACTTCCTGTCAACAAACCAAGCCCTCCTAGACTACCAGAGCTGATTGGTGCACAGCCTCAGCCATCACGAGGGACGGCGGTGATTGGCCGATTTGAGTGTCAATCAAGATTGAAACCAAATCACGGGTGTCGTGGCGTTGCTCAATTTTGGGCCATAGAGAATGGAGCAAGTGGCTCAAAGTCTCGCGAGATTACATAAGAACGTGAGGCTGGATCCGAAATAAAGTTAAAAAAAAAAAAGATTATAATTACTGTTATTATTATTATTATTATTATTATTATTATTATTATTATTATTAATAATAATAATAATATTGTTGTTGTCGTCGTTGTTATTAGTAGTACTAGTAGTAGTAGTATTTATTTATTTATTTATTTATTTATTTATTTATTTATTTTAAGTAAAAATCATTGCATGTATGTATTAAAAGGTCCATATGTTCTGAATACAAACTCCCATTTTTTTATGAACTTTACAATACGTAGTCCACAGGACACATTGTGGCCAAACCCGAAATTTAATCACAATCGGTCACTAGAGGGCGACTTTATGACAAGAAAGTACACATATGTAAAGAACATTTTAAAATACGAAGATGTAGAATTGGTAACGTTAAATTAAAGAGATTTCTTTAACAATTTCAATTAAATGGTAAGAAAATAACAGCAATAAATCTCTTAAATGTAATGTATATGAGTTTGTGTGTGTCTGTGTTTGTGTGTATGTGTGTGCATGTTCGTGTGCATCTTTGTGTGTGTGTGTGTGTGTGTGTGTGTGTGTGTGTGTGTGTGTGTGTGTGTGTGTGTGTGTGTGTGTGTGTGTGTGTGTGTGCAAAGGTTCATACTGGGGACAAATCAGTTGATTGGGACCTCTGTGCAAATGGGGACCAAAACTCAGGTCCCCAATTTTTTAAGCTTTCTAATAGCATCTGGGAGGCTAAAAATGTATGCTAGAATGAAAATCTCCCCAAATTGTATTTAATTAAGAAGTTTGTGTGAACCCCACCCACAAAGGGTGTTGCATAGTGCCCTCTAAATAAAAGTCCGAATGCATGCACACACTTGCCGTCAGATGAGGCAAATTAACGTACATTGGCATAAACTGTCCTGAAGCTGTCCGTGATCGGTCAGGTATTTCAAACTGACCAATCAGAGTCTATTTTCCCAGCTTATGCACTTAAAATAGGAAGTAATAAGTCCAACAATTTATTTATGATATATAAATATGAATTCACTCAGAAAAACACAAATCTATTAAAACATTTTGGTTAACTATTGCGAATTGTAGAAACTATCACAATGCACTAATAGCATTCGATATCAATCTACAATAAATCAGAATCAAAATCAGCTTTATTGCCAGGCATGTTTTCACATGCGAGGAATTTGTTTTAGTGACATAAAGATTGCATTTAAAAATAGCACAGCTTCCACTGCATTCACCTGGTAATGTCCCATTATTTTATTTAATATCATGATTAAACAAACATGGGAAACTCCACTCTGGAACCTATCATTGGGTGCATGCCCCCACCGCAGATAAAATTTCTGTGGCACTGAGAGTATATCGTGAAGATCTAGCGATCCCCAGATACAGACCACTACAATGTGGTGGAAATTTGATTTTACTTTTATTTATATTACATCAAAATTACTTTGGTCATTAATTAACAAGTAAATGATCCAATAAACGCTGGTTTTTAAGTCGAGTTGAATAGTGTGTTTACAAAGAGCAGCACCATGCATAGTTAGCATATAGTGAAGGTGTGAGTAAAACTACAATTAGGAAATTAGGGTTGATATGTTATTTTTTCCTGTTTTAATTAACCTACAATAAATGACCTTTACAGACCAGCTTTAACTTAGTATTGCTAAAATTTGAATAGCTCATTAATATAGAACTAATTGGTTTATGTTGCAGTTGGAAACTTTTTATTTATCCCTCTGTAAGAAATAAAATAAAGATAAAAAAGATCTTAATGAAGAAGAATAAGTTTATTCCAGCATAGCAGTGACAAAATATATGAAGTACTTTGGGTTCATCGGAGTCAAGAAGAACCCAGGACAAATCCCGCTCAAGCATTTTATACTGTTTTTCCTCTTTGTAGTTTAAATGAGGTTTCCCTTTAAATGTTTATTGCGCATAAGAACTGATTGTCTCCTAAATGGGTGGGATACACATTGTTAACTAGCCAGATGTCTTTAAATGTTAATCATGGTCACATACACCTTGGCTTGGTATTGTTACAGTTATCACCCAAATGGTCACTTTAAATGGTGATCACGGTCACATAGACCATTTGTTAGTGGCAGGACTTGATGCCCTGCTGCTGCTCCATACTAACGATATAATCAAGTTTATTCAATTAGAGTTCCCAAACGTATTACCTTATGATACTTAAATAAATGGAGCTGCATTATGACTCTTCTGCCACGCTGGTTTTCCTCAAACCCCAGCGGCTCTATACTGTAGCAACATTTTTGGTGGCCCTCACTTATACGGGACACTCACGAATTTGTCGGCGCCTGCCCGGTGTGCTTAACACAAAAGTTTCAGGACTCCTCCATCCAGCTTCCTCCGTCCTCTTCCTATCCTTTGTCAGCCGTGGTTTCAGAAACTTTTCTTCCAGTTTCTACCTCCCTGCATTGCCTTTTCCAATATACTCTCTGTTGATCACTTTTCTAAGCTACTCCACTTTATGCCCCTCCCCAAACTCATGTCGGCCAAGGAGATGGCTCAGCTCCTCCTACAGCATTTTTTGGCTCCATGGCATCCTTCGAGATATCTTCTAGGACCGTGTTCCACAGCTTACTTCCAACTTCTGGAGGGAGTTTTGCCAGTTCCTAGGCATCTCCTCAGGGCTTTACTCCCAGTCCAATGGGCAGACTGAGCATCTCAACCAGGAGCTAGAGACTGGGCTTCGCCTCCTATGTGCCAAGGATCCCTTTTCCTGGTCTTCCAACCTGGTCTGGGTCAAGTTTTAGAAGCCTCAGTTTCTTCTGCCTTGGTGCTTGCCAGATGTTGGCACTGGGTCTGGAGGAGAGCTGGCATCGCATTACTTACGTCTTCCAAGAATTATGCATGCTGGACCAACTGCAAGGGCTGCCCAGCCCCTCTTTACTGTGTTGGACGAGTGTGACTCTCCACAAAAGACCGCCCCCTGAAGCTGGTCAGCAGAAAGCTTGACCCTGGTTTGTTGGCCAATTCCCTATCTCCAAAGTGTTCAATCCTGTGGCAGTTCATCTCAGGTTCCGCAGGGTCTTACGGATTCATCCTACCTTTCATGTGGCCAGACTCAAACCTGTCCAAGCCTGCACACTGGCACCGTGTCTGCCTGTGTAACTGATTTTGGATTGCTTAATTACTGTTTTCTGCATTACTTCGAATGTTGGATTACTGGATTGTTTTCATGACACTAGTTGAAGCTCACCTGCATTGCTCTTCAACAAAATATAGTGAATGTGAACAATGTTCTCTGCTTCTCACAGGCAAAATACCTTCAATAGCAGGCTAGTGTGGTATCCATCAAAGCATCTCACTCTTCAAAAATGTACAGTTTGAAACAGCAATTCAATATTTTATTCATTATATTTATTTACAATAAAAAATGTATATGCTATGTAGCATATAAATTTTTTTTATATGCTATGTAGCATGATTTTACATTTTCCCCACAGTCCTAGTAAAATCTCACTAGTTGGAGCAAGTCAGATCTAATGTGATGTCTAATGTTACCTCTGACAGAGTATATAAAAATTTTTTTAGAATTCAGCCACAAATTACACACAACTGCATGTTTGCATGTGTTGAGTCTGTGTGGGCTTCCCCTCAACTTAGTGGTCCCTTAGTGGATTTTTGTACGCATTTTTGCCCCATCTATTGTATACATCAACTGAGATGCCTGGTTTCAATTTCCAATGCATTATTTTAGTACTTGTGCACATCAAGTCACTACCCTTGAGAAGAAATCATACTTTTACAAGCAGATTTATGTTTAATGTTATAGCAACATGCTCGGCCAGTATACCTACAGTCCCAAGCTCACATATGTTGCCAAGCCTTGGAAAGCTGTGCCGTTTGGTGAAGAAGTGCTATAAACAGCATGAAAAAGTAGTACCCGTCTCATGTGCCTTTTTCTTTATTCATATGTACTTTGGGATTCAACATTTGAAATTATTAGAGTTATGCGAGACACTTCATCAACAGGTGTTGGACTATTAAAATAACAATTAACATTTTTAACAATCTCCAAGAAACACATCTTTAACTTTGTTAATTTGGTTGTGTAAGAGATTTACTTAGGTTGAGTTAATTTACAAAATATGCTTTTCTTTCAGATGTCAAGAATTATTTATTGGTATATATTTACAAAAGTGCATTGATAGTGAGGGCTTCAAATATTTTTCTCTTCACAGAGATGTTCAGATTAGCAACTGGTACAACGATCTACCTTAAAAGCATGCCGATTATATTGGTTTTGATTTCTTTATAGGTGAATGGGGTTCTAGGCAGACCCACCTAGCATACTGTTACTCTTCAGGGTGACGTCTGCTGCACAAGGCACTTTGAACTTTGCTGCCTCTCTCTTCCAGCTTACCCACAGCAAGACATCATTGAGTTGAATGAAAGACTACACCTAACCCTTTAATACATTCACTTAAATATATTTCTGCTCAACATAGTAAAAAATAGTTACGTGATCAATATTTGTACATACGTGTCAAGATATTTTTGCTGACTTCTCAAATCACTCCTTAATTAAATATAATAAACTGCTTTCTCTGGAGAAATCTTTTGGCCAGAAGAAGAGAGAGCAAGACAGAGAGAGGCAACAGTCATACACAATTACATTCTCACATGAGCAAGACCTGGTATACTTTAGTGAGGGGAGGAAAAAACAGAAATGTCTTTAATTTCCCATGATTTGGAAATAGGACTGACTGGAGGTTTAAATCCCTTAAGAAAATGAAGCTAGTTTGTAGAATAGAGAAAGCCGAGCTTTTGTTTTAGCAGGTGGGAGATCTTCTCAAAAAGGAGGAGGAGTTGGCTGAAAACTGCAGGCTTACATCATTTAGCGATAGGTTCAGAAGGCTGGCTCTTGGCAATGATGGGTGTGATATGGATATCTGCGACCAACTGTGGTGGAAATAGTGTGATGCGACGACTGTACAGTTTCACAGAGTAAGCAGGATGGGTGTGAGAGGAACGTGTCAGCACGTGAATCTTAAACACGGCTTTCAACTTCTCCGCGTTTTCGAATGCTGGATTAGCCACTGCAGTGTGATGTCTAGGAGGAACAGGAGAAAGAACAGTTACAATAGATAGAAACAAAGGCTTAATAGCCAACATGATAATGATAATTCATGCTTTATTTACAATAATGAACATAAAGCATGAATAATCCAGCACTGTATTTTACAGTTGCACAAGGGCCGTTTTCCACAACCATGCTACGGTTGTGCATCACCAAACGTCTAACACCAATACAAGATTTCCTCTTGTCGTTTGAATGAGGGCTGTTTATCTTCAGGAGCTGTATTTTGTCAATTAAATAAGAGCTTACAAAAAGTGACTGGATGACAATTTTTCTACATTTATTTCATTAAATGTTGCTTTTTAACCAGATTTTTTAGACTAAATACAATGACTTATGGCTGCTGGATAAAACAAATTCAAATGTCACCATCTCTGGTTACAAAATCCTTTTACATACTATTCTGGTAGAACATTTCATAACAACATATTGAGCTCAGTACTCAAACTTCGTTCGTGCCTGTGGTTAGGGTTTAATGAACTGCTCTCAGTCAGTGTATAATGTATATAAAGATTCTGACAAGCAACCGAGAGAAATGATAACTGCTTAAAGCAATTGGCTCTCTATAGTAATCCAAGCTATTCTTAAGACATTTCTCCAAACATCCTATCCAGTTTCTTAAATGGTAGCATTAACACTAAAGCTGACTGTTGCTTACCAATGTTATCTTTCTCTTTGCAGGAAATGGAGTAACAGCAGATCTCCCTGTCTTGAATAGCAGACAAATTCCTGGTGGGAAAAAAAATAAATGACAGAAAATCCATTAGTATGTATATTTGTAGGATCACTTGGGCCAGTATTCTTCAGTTGATATAAATTTGTTTTAGCTGCCTGAATTCACAGCATATACAATACACCATACTCTTCCTAATTATTATGCAATGTTTTCATGAATGAAATTATTTGCCTATTATTTCTACACACAAAAAAAAAGAAAGAAAAATCATCCCTGCAAAACATTCTGAGCAGTCTACACACAACAAGGGTTTGTCCTGTAGCATGCGGACATTTAGCAAAAATGTCACTATCAATAAGATACAAATAAGGTTTCTAAAGCAACTCTAAATGTATTTTCATTTTTATTCTTCTGTAGTGTGTGACCCATGTACATGAGCAAGTATTCAAAGCATATTTGCTCTAAAAAAATATATATAAAACACAATTAGTGTTGGCTACCAGTATTCTTGTACTGAATATTGCTTGTGAGCTTCTGAAAATTTCCAACCACAAGCCATAGATGAATCCCAGAATTACATGCAGACCTTCCCAGATACACATGACACAAATTTCTTTCATCATCATAGTGGACAGTGTGTTTTGGTTTAAACACGGACAATGTAGACCCAAAGAACAATCCAAACCTATTATATATATATATATATATATATATATACATATATATGTATATATATATATATATATATAGTAGTTTAAAAACCCCCAGCAGAGTTATATATTTAAATATTACATACAACCAAAGATGGCAATGCTTCCTTTCAAAACAAGACTTTTTCTCTTTCTGTGCTAAAAGATGTATGCAGTAGATACACAGTACCCAGAGGCTGAGAGTCACCTCAATCTGCATCATGGTGCTGTGATCTGAATCACCACTCACCATTACTTAAATGTCAATGACAAAACAATGAAAAGGAAAGATGTGAAACCTACAGGCCTACATTTCTTGATGTGGGAATTTAGAGTTGAGTCCCACAACAAGCATAAATGCATAGTAAGTAATGCATTTACAGTTGTGAAAACCAACAAAACTCAATTTACTTCTATAACGCTTTTAAAAATGGACGTTGTCTCAAAGCAGCTTTATAGAACAAAATATTCACGATTTAATATTAGATTTTAATTGGTTGGTATTTATCCCCAATGAGCAAGCCTGTCCGTGTTTCTAGAAAATAAATATACATACATACATACATAAATACAAAACACACATCTACATACAGTTAGTTGACGGCATTAGATAAACCCAGCTTAAACCTCTGTTCACTAGTCATTGTCATTGCTCTTCTTCTTTCTCTCTTACTGAAAGTGTGATTCACTGGAATATATGCCAATCACCTCATCAACCATGGTTCAAAATATTGGTCTATTCTTAATGCCAACGTTAATGCTCCTTATTTATTCTAATTCAAAATTTACATGTATAGCACTTTGTCTCACAGCAGCTTTACAGAGCATAAACATAATATAAATGTATTATGGTATTAAGATACAAGATATTATTAGTCCACCTTATTCTTTTTATTGTACATCACTGTAGTTATCTAGAATTCTACTGTAGATAATATCTGGTTCAAAGCTTGTTCTCACCTAAGCAGTGACACTGTTTTTTAATAACCCCAGAATCACAGTGGTACAGACACACTGCTCATAACTACAGACTACACACTCAGTGTCTAATACCTACAAAGGGCATATATTTTGTATCCTCAATTTTGTATTTTGTAGTTTTGTGAGAAACTAATAAAAGTGTCCACTGAATTTATACATAAAGCCAACGTTAAAGCTGGTTTATATAAATCGATTTTGAACTTACATTTTTTCAATAAGCTGTTTCTCATCCAGTGCATTAGGTAGATCCCTCTTGTTACCAAGTACCAATACCTGAAATACAATGTTTTAAAGATTAATGGCTTGGCAGGAGGCAGAATCTTCAACAGTGTTACAGTTGTGAGACTTACAGGGATTCCTTGTAACTGTGGCTTGTCTAACAGATTATGCAGCTCGTTCCTGGAAGCTTCTACTTTGTCTCGATCCGCTGCATCCACCATGTACCTTTAGTGGGAGAATAAACAGTGTCAAAAATATGACAAAGTGTCAAATTACAATAGCATGCAAGTACACTAAAGTAATCCTACAGTATTCAACCCCCCCTAAAACTTCAGATTCGTCTTTATAACAAATTATAAATGCAGGAATCGGGCATAAAATTCTATCTAAGGGGTTGGATATAAAAGTAAGCACTGTTAGGTTAATAGTGAGAAGTAGAAACTGTCTCACAACATCTAAGCACCACCTAGACAATTATGTCCCTCAAAACTCAGCCCATAATCTAGACAGAGCCCGGTGAGAGAAATCACAGTGACCGATAATCACCCTGAAGTGGTTAGACAGTACAGTGGAGGTGCACCAATCACCAGCTCTATAATTGCTGGCTAAATATAAATGTAAGCTTAAAAAAAAAAAAATCAAGTGGGTTTTTATTGTCATTCCTCTATTTAGCTATATACAATGGAATGAAAAAAGTATTTTCTCTGTACCAGGGTGAAACGAATTTACAGGACTTCAGTACATTACAGTACAGAAGGCTTCAGAAATGTGTGAGATGAGTTCAGGACAATACACAGGGCTGTAAACTCTAAACCACCGCAAAAATAAGTTCTGTAATAAAAAGTGTATGATGTACGTGCTCTGTAAAGTACAGTGTGCAGTCATATTTACCAGCAGGGTGCTGAATAAACTAAGGAGGAACTTATTTCCTCAAGGAGGAAACTGTTGCAGAGTCTTCTGGTGTCAATAAATTAAAAAAAAAAAAAAAAAAAAAAAAAAACTCCTGTATCTTCTACCAGATGACAGAGCATAGGAGAGGGGTCATTTTCAATATGATGATAGGTAGAGAGACCCTTATAGAGAAACGATATGTACACTGGACAGAAAACAGTTTTTGTGTATTCTATATTATGTATTGTATTGTTTATTCACTATGTACTGTGTCAGCTATATATGGTAGAAATGACAATAAAAGCTACTTGACTTTTTTTTTTTTTTTTTTTACAGTTGTTCGTAAAGGGCCTTGTGTTCAGGCAATTTGCAGTTTCCCTACCACATGCTGAGAAATCTAGTAAGAATGCTCTCTATCAGCCCTCTGTAGAAGGTGAGGAGGATGGGAGGAATGAACTTTCTTCAACCTTTGTATGAATTAGAGAAGCTGCTGGCTATTTTTTCACTAGGCAGGTAGTCGTGAGAATCCAATTGCTGTCATCATTCATGTGAACACAAAGAGACTTGGAGCTTTTATTTTCTCTCCTCTGTACACTAACATTTACATCATATGGCAGACAACCTTATAAGCTAATTCTCATTTGTGCAAATGGGCAGTTAAGGGCCTTTATCAAGGGCCAAACAATGGCAGCCTGGTAGTCTTTGGCCAATGCTATGAATGTAAACGTAGAGACAGATTATTGTCTGTGTCTTACAGGCTGTGGGATGATTCACCTTCACTCCATTCTGATGAGACCCACACCTGTGGTGTCTACAGCAAAATATCCTTTGAACTGCACTTTGCAACACAGTCATGAGTCAGCAAAGGATTGAGCATACGGTCCTGGAAAGTACCGGTGTTCAAGATTTTGTGCTGAGACCAAGACAAAGGAAACAAAAAAAAAAAAACTAAAGCTTGGGAGGATCTCCACCTTTCCACAGAATACCGGTTCCATCCACACAGCTAAATCAATGTAGAAAAACAAAAAGATGAATGCTTTACAGGAGCCAAGGCAAAGTCCAGATATGTGGCTCCATTTGAAAACTACAGCCACCAAACAACATCCAACCAACCTGCAGAATCTGGATTAAATCTGTCATTTAAAATAGATGGAAAAACATGATGAAGGGGTTGAACAGATGCAAACATCATTTTGTATTAATTTTTTCTCTCTCTTTTCCTTATATCTGCTGGCAAATAATTGAATTTTAAGAGCATGATGTTTTGTGACGAATGACTGATATCTAAATCTGTGGGTTGAACAGTTTTACAAGGCATTCTAGGTATTTCTTTTTTCAGGTGTCCCTTACTGCATCACTGCCAGTCACACACCAGGCAATTTGGTATTAGAACAGGAACTAGCAAGCGTTTTTCTGTGAATACTTCATCTTCTGGGTAGCACTACACAGTGTACAGTACCAATAAAAACCTGCAACAAGGTATTCTTAGAACTGTTGTTTTTTTACCCCCAGCAATATGACATAAGTGTCTGTAGATATTTTTGTAAATGTAAATATTTTTGTAAATTTTCTAAATGACTATTTACTCAATTAACTGGTACTGTACATTAAGAATCTGAGCTGTATTTTCAATAGTATATTCATAAGCAATATGGAAGAAAACCAGACACTCACACGATGGCGTTTACTCCTCGACAGTACCGTTCCCACATGCTCCTAAACCTGGGTTGTCCTCCTATATCCCAAATCTTGAGAGAATGACCACATCAGATTAGACTGAAGCATACATATCATCTTTTAAGTCCTAGTCCTGTGCATGCATTACAATAGAGATTTGCTACAGAAGACATGAAGTGGGAAACCGTACCTTAATTGTGACATTTCCTTTTGTGACCTTCCGCATGTTGAATCCAACTGTTGGAATCATGTCTTCGCTGAATTGTCCAGACTAAAAATTAAACGGAGGGGGGAAAAAGGCTTCTGATTACAGGTTCCATTAGCCTCAACACTGTATTTTCTTGTATTTCTCTGTTGACTTATTTTTATGATTAAACATACTAACAACTGCAAGAGAAATAATGACATTGGTATTCTCAATTAGTTGTCAAATGTTTTTCCAGCTGCCAAATTTAACCTCAAATAGGAATATAAAGTATCACAATTCTGATTTACTTGATCTCTTTTTGAAGATGAATAACCATGATCTTATCTATATCCTGTTAGCACAGCGGTACACATGACAGAGTGTTTCTCTGCATTTTAACTGATGGGAATAAGCAATAATCCAAAACTTTACACCACATTGTTTTTAAGGATGCTATTTAGACAGTTTTTATTGTCTTTAGACTACAATAAATGTTTTATAAGCCATATATATCATTGGGAAGTTAGTTTCAATCCTGATGTGTATGTATCACAATATATTACAATCATTGCCTTGTACACAAACACTATACATGCATATGTTCATACACTAGCTGGTCCCATTTTAGTTGCCGTAACAGCCTCCACTCGTCTAGAAAGGATTTAAACTGAATTTTGAAACATTGCTCTGGGGATTTTTGCCAATGAAGCCACGGGAGTTTCAGCTCATTGTATGTAGACTACTCTAGGTTGTAAACAGTAACCTTGGCAACTCATATCTTCATGGAGCCTGCTTTGTGCAGCGTCATGCTGGAACATGTTTGGGCCTTTAAGTTCCAGTGAAGGAAAATCCACAGAGTACCAAGACATCATAGACAATTCTGTTCTTCCACCGTTGTGGCATCAATACACAGCAGTGCACAACCACATATTTTACCAAGATTGGTGTGACCTGTACAGAGCCTTGACCTCAACCCCACTGAACACATTTGGTATGAACTGTAATGCTAACTGTGTGACAGGTCTTTTGTGGCTGAAAGTCAAGTCAAGCCCAGAAGCTTTTGGTGTCAATTTAACCATATATAGCTGACGCAGTACGCAGAAAGGGCAAATGCCCATAGCCATGCTCCAAAATCTACTGGATAGCCTTTCCATAACTGTGGAAACTGTTATAAAAGCAAAAGTGGAGAGCAACACCATGGAATGGGCACATATTGGTGTGATTGTTAGGTGTCCACATACTTTTGGCCATATAATGCAGACAGATAACAAATTATTGAGTTTAGGGACTTGGGGTGCATGAGATCAGATTTTCTCCGAGTCCTTCATTGTCTAATACTGAAACTGCCAGACACAGGAACAGATTCTTCCCCCGGG
Organism: Tachysurus fulvidraco; assembly: GCF_022655615.1. Classification (NCBI taxonomy): domain Eukaryota; kingdom Metazoa; phylum Chordata; class Actinopteri; order Siluriformes; family Bagridae; genus Tachysurus; species Tachysurus fulvidraco. The sequence goes on from NC_062522.1 coordinate 22,473,028, forward strand.
TAATCACCCTGATCAACAACTCACCATAATTATATTCCCTGCTTCATATCAATAAGTACTGCATTATCAGGACTGTCAGTCATCAAATCATCTGTATATATATTACACACATTACTGCTTCGACAAATTGTACAGAAAGCATAATATTGCACAATATTGTTATTTGCACTCCCACACTACGTACAGAACACTATGTTCATATTCTATATTCATATTTAATACTCATCCTGTCTATATTGTAACTCATCGTCTTGTATAGTTTGTATAGTATAGTGTTATTTACGTCTGTACTTTTGAGTGTCACAAACAGCTGGAACCAAATTACTTGTGTGTGTCAACACACTTGGCCAATAAACCCGATTCTGATTCTGTTATGCATCAACAAAAAATCCAGAGATGTTAGACAATACTGGAATTTTTGAGTATTTTCCTAGTGACAGTTATACGTCAACTGGGAAACTGGGGCTAAAAACATGAAGTGTGTACTAGACCTCATGCAGAGTTCTGCAGTCTTTTTAATACATTTTAAAGACCTGGCCAAAAATGAATGCCAAACCAAACTTAAAGAAAAAGCGTTCCTGAACTGATATTATTTATTTATTTTTTGGTTGCATTTCAACCAAAAAATTTTTTTTTAGAGTTTTAGAATTTTAGAAAAAATTTTTAGAGTTTCCCAAAAGAAAAAAAAATGACAAATACTTCAAACCCATTCTACTGGGGAAAAAAAGTCCGGTACATTTATAACCTAATCAACTTATTGAGAAAAAAAATACAAGATTTTGATAGGAAATTATTAGAATTATTAGATTTTGATTTCCTTACATTTTAAACTCTTACTTTAATACAATGGATAAAATCAGCATGTTTAAGATCCTACTTCGTGTACTTTGTGAAGTACTTCATGTACTTTTTGTTGTTAGGTAAGTGTGATTTCCTCATTTTACAAAATGAACTTTAGTTTATTTCAGTCAGTTTGTAATCTGCTAGCAAAATGTCTGCAATATATCTTCTCAATCATATGAATGATATCGCTGTCAGAACAGGTGAGTGCTTGCACACTATTTTACAGATAACAAAAAAGACAAATGTTTAAATGACATCATAAAATTGTGAAATGTTATTCTAGAGAATTCAATGGGTTAACTGCTTTAAAATTGGGTATTTTTTTAGTAATGAAATAATATAAAACTGTCAACAGTTCCAAATGACTTTTAGCTCAGCTGATAAGGTACCGAGGTGGATGATGCTGATAATAAGAGTGAGTTAATGTTTCCTACTGTAGACTTATAATCTGTGATTTTGTGTCTTTCCAGTGGAGTCTGAATGGAGACTTTAAATAAGATTTCTTCCATTTTCACTTTTGAAGTGAGCAAACATTAAAAAGCTAAAACACTATTTTAGGCTACATGCAAAGAAGAAACAAGAAAAGACTGAGAATGAAGCTCTCTCTCTCTCTCTCTCTCTCTCTCTCTCTCTCTATATATATATATATATATATATATATTGTGTGTGTGTGTTCACTTTTACCCATATTGGGATTAAGTGACATTTTATCTAAACTCCTCAGCCCCGGGGAACAAAATATTTTTCACATGTATAGGGTTTTTTTTTGGTATGACATGTCACCTTGACGATGTCACCTTGACGATGATCATAGTACCACAAGCAATGGTCTAAGAAACCTGATATACATGAAAGCGCACACAAAAAAAAATCGAAACATTTTTTGTGGGACATATAAAAGGCTTATAAAAGGTGAACATGAGCGTACATCATGACAGAAAATATGCTTGTGCTGCACCCAAGACTTCAGAGAAATCTGACTTTCTAATCACATCAACATAACCAAGTGGTTTCTTTGCAAGTGTTCGTACAGATGGTGAACAGATGCAAAACTGTAAAAAGAAAGAAAAAAGAAAAGAAAAGGAGATGCGAGTTTTAGTTAGGGTAGGCATTTATCAAACGATTTTTCCCACGTTATCAGTGCAGCAGAACATTGATAAAAACACTAGTGTGTATTTTCAAACAAAGGTATATCTTGTGCCATTCACATCTTGAGACTTGTGCAAATGTTTTAGGCAGGTGTGAAGAAATACTGCAATAGAAAACAGAAATGTTTTCAAAAACATATATTCATTGCTTTTTTCAATTTACAAAAGAAGAAAATGTTGAGGACCTCGGAAATGCAGCGAATGCAAGACACATCATGCTTAATTCCCTTCAACATCAGATGATGTCCAGCAGTGCCATCGGCAAAGAACTGGCGGAAACCAGTGGGGCCCACGTACACACAATCACTGTCCAGAGAAGTGTGGCCAAATGTAGGCTTCCTGGCAGAAATTTGTGCAAAATGAAATACCTCCGGCATGCAAACAAGGCTAAGTGACTAAATTATGCACGAAAACACAGGAATGTGTGTGTAGAAAAATGCTAGTAAGTGCTCTGGTCTGATGAGCAGGAGGCAGGTTGTTTGCCAAAGGGCTGGAGAGTGCTATAATACTGAATGTCTACAGGCAACAGTGAAGCATGGTGAAGGTTCCTTGCAAGTTTGGGGCTGCATTTCTGCAAATGGAGTTGGAGAGTTGTTCAGGATTAATGGTGTCCTTAACGCTGAGAAATACAAGCAGATACTTGTCCATAATGCAGGGAGAGGCATCTGAATGTCCCCAAATTATTCTGCAACAGGCCAGTGACCCTAGGCATACAGCCAATGCCATTAAGATCTATTTTCAGGATACAGAAGCACAAGGAGCCCTGGAAGTGATGGTTTTGACCCCCACAGAGCCCTGAGCTCATCATGATGTCTGTCTGGGATCAGATGGAGAGATAGGATTTGGGGCAGCCTACATTCAAAGATGATCTGTGGTTAGTTCCTCAAGATGTTTGGAAAAACCTACCTGCTGACTTCCTTTAAAAACTGGGGGCAAGTGTACCTAGAAGAATTGATGCAGTTTTCCTCGCACCAAATACTGATTTGATCAGGATCTCTTTAAAAAAAAAGGTTTGAACAGTACTGTATATCTTGTGCCAATAAAATGTATAGTCTTGTAAATGAGCAGACTTGACAATACAGGAAAATCAAACGTAGTACCTCGCTTTTGAGCTTGTGGTAATTACTCCGAATTGATCATTAAGTTCCCCTTGAACGTAGAAAGCTCAGTAATGTGAGGACTGTGATGTGTTTAATGTGTCATAAGTACAAAGGGTTGTGTCAATTTCTTAGCCACTGTGCACATAATACCACATGACTAAAGAAGTAACATGACTCACACTGCATCAACCTAAGTGGCTGTGTGCGTCTTGTGACTAACAGAAACCTCCCACTCGCCAAATCTGAACATAAACCAATATATGTGTGTACAAATGTGAGTGCAAGCACACGCACATGCTCACACATACACGCACACCTATAGTAAAGGCATTAAGGCTATAAGGTGTGATCAAAATGAGCATAAACCATATGTCAGGTTTGGGGTGAGAGCAGAGCCAATTTTAATATTTTTACTTTAAAAAAAAGTTATATATTTTACTAAACTGAGCCTCAATTCAGTCTAATGTGAAAATATGCACTGTGCTGTGTTATTCATCTTGCAACAATACAAATCCCCCTCAGGATCAGTAAAGGTCTTATCTATATACTGTGCATTTGTACAGCGCTGCCCTGAAACATAAACTTCAGGACTAATACAACCTTTTAAATCCTGGCTATGATCAATAAGAGAAGACCGGTTTAAGCCGCTACATTACTACAATGCCACATCACTGAAGTCAAATGTCTCAGTCAGGTGTTCTGTGGTGAAGTCATTTTCCCTTTGCAGAAGAGGAAACTTGGAGTGACCAAACAGTATATAAGAGACAAGATCTACTCCAAAATTATTTCACAATTTTGGGTTGTTTCCACATATGACACACAGTAACAGGAACTAATCACAACAGATACTGACTCTCAAATGTATTCTTCAAATAAAATAATTAGCCACAAATCGATAGCATCGCCATAAGATACTGAAAGCTTTTCAGTACCTTTTAAACACTACAGTACATGGCAAGTATAAAATATTCAATACTTTCGATACTTTAGACACTGACGTTGCATTTTGCAATAACTGCTTAATTTGACTTTCTTGTGGCTACAGCAGATTTCAAAGAGGTTGATCATGTTGCTGAGGACAGACAGTGAACACACTCAACCAAACCAGTATAGAAAAGGTGTATCTCCATTTCAAAGCAGATATTATGAAGGTCCCGGGAATTCACCAGGAATCCAGAGGGTCCCACAAAATAATGTCATATTGAGCAGGTGGCCAGGTCCAAAGTTTTTGCAGCTGTCAGCAACACATGTACTGTTTGCCTTCGTTCTTTCAACAATTGCTTTAGAATGGGTCAGTGGTTTAAATAAATAATTCTTAATATTTCAGGAAATATGACAAAAAATATATTTGCTAAAAAAATTGCATGGGCTCGTGATGAATGGACGGAGGGATGGATGGTCAGAATTCCTCCAACTTCACTGCCACACCACTTTAATAAGTATTTAACAGATGGATGATTAATGTATATTTCTGTGACTCATGAAGCTTGAGACACTGATTTTGCTTCCTCACAACTGCCATTCCAACAGATTATGTTTTTATTTTATTTACTTCCTCATAAATGCCATTTTTAACATAATTTTGAAAGAGCTTGCTGATCAAACCAGAGATGGGCACTGAACATGTGAAACAAATTAGTGCCGTCTGGAAAAAGGTACCGAAGCATTCGGGCCCTCACGACCAGACTGCGTAACAGTTTCTTCCCACAAGCCATCAGACTTCTCAATAACCGAACTGTACTATACTGAGCACAACATACACACACATCATCTGTATGGACTGCACAGACCCTCACAAAACACACACACTGTTTTGCACACTTTTCTGCTGTTTTTGCACATATTGGACAATATCTCAGTCATCTGCTGTTTTTTGCACAACTCCATATATAATCCAAAGGACCTGCTGCTAAGAACCTGCTGCTGTTCATTCTTTTACTGCACAAAATACTGTTTGAACATTCAGTATTTACACTGGTCGGTCGGCGCTGTTTCTGTTACTGTTTATTGTCTTTTGTGTATTGCATTTTTTGTACTTTTTGTATTGTCTTGTAACTTAATGTCTGCACTGTTTTTTGTCCTGCACTGTCTTTTGTCCTGCACTGTCTTGCTTGTCTTGTCCTGCACTGTTTGCACCAGGTTGCACAGTTGCACTTTATGTGGCTAAGACTACTTACATGTCCTTAGCCCTGTCTTTGTTTTATGTAGCACCTTGATCCTGGAGAAACGTTGTCTCATTTCACTGTGTACTGCAACAGCTATATATGGTTGAAATGACAATAAAAAGCTTTTTGACTCTTGACTCTTGAAGTAATGCAGTTAAGCAGTGCATGCACACTACACGTGGAGTGACTGTCTCCATATTCACCTTCGTTTAATAGCACAGCTCAAACTCATACATTATTGGCTGCAAAATGACATTTTTCTACAGATCTTTAAAAAGTGTATTTGACAACATTGCTTCGACAGCAACAACCTGCCTCCTTAGTCCTGACTGACCAGCAAATCAATGTCTATAAACTCGAATACCTAGACATATTAAAAGAATACATCCGTGCTTATAAAAATCCAGAAATTATAAAATGTTAAGTTTTCAATTCCTTTACTTTCTTGTTTATACATTTCTGGCCAAACAGGTATATCTAGCTATTGAGAATCACGACAGTACGGCTGATATCAAAGTCAAAAACTGTGAAACCCTGCTTTTCTGTCCTGTAGATGCACAATAACAGGCTTCTGCTAGTTTGTCTGCTATCGGGCCACTCTGAAAAAAAAAAATCTCCAATCACAGGACGCCGATCACCTGATAATACCCTGCCATATCAACCATACCACTATTACCTATGTCGGATAAACCATATTACAGACGTGTCATGTTTTTAAGACCATAACTTTCGGTACAGTTCACTGTATATACACACACATCACTAACCTAAACAAAAGAGGAACATGGTGGTGCACGTTATCTTTTTTTTCCATCAAGCTTACAGGTGTTCAAAAATAGCAGTTTTTGACAAGTTATTGTATACGTACATGGTCAACAAACCTTCCTTGAAAGCAGCTGAGTGTATTTATGACGACTTTTGTGTTTGGTTTTAACACCCCACTTCTTGCATACTGCTGCATGGACATTTTCATTCTGTGCATTTAGAATGATATTTACTGTAATAGTTTGTTTTTTTTAGTTTCTAAAAGGTTCCTCGGCATCAAAATATACATTTATAAAAGGCCTATAAATAGACGATATGGTCCGGGGGGACCATATATATATGGATTGGCAGATTTGACTTTGCATCGTAGTCTAATTTTGTTCCAGGATCTAAAAGCTTAAGCATTACTTATGCTTGTCTACGAGCACAAGGATGGCAAACCGCCAGACCTGTGTGTCCTGGACTGACGACGCAGTTCGACACAAAACAAACAAAGGAATGACGCAAGACTGAGACACCAAGACTGAATGAACATAACTGAGGTACTCGGAAACGCAGGTGCTTCACGCCAACAAACACCCTGCACACACCTCTGCAGTCTGCGTTACCCGTGATGTGATGTGTGCAGCTTTTAGCTCATTTCCTGAGTAAAATCATAAAGGCTGATGAATATGTTCACTTGACTTAACACCGCACACATTACATCATCAGGACAGTTACATGCTGTAACAAGAACTAGCAATGTACAGTCAGGAATACAGCTGTGTCCGAGGCCCTGTACGATCAGTTAAGATTAGCATGACACTGCCTGTTCCAAGCTAACTAGCTAGCTAGCTAATTAGCTAACTAGCTAGCTAGCTAATTAGCTAACCTACCACGTCTAGCTCGATACTATATGAATAATATCTGCTGTCTGCGAATGAGTTACAGCTACTAAGCTAGACGTGGAAAGACGACGTTATTATTATTTTTATAGCCAATGGCTAAATGACAGTTACAAGCTTTAGGCCACAGATAACCAAGCTAGCCAAGCTAAGCTAACCAAGCTAGCTAAGTTCTCTGGCTAAGGCTGGTTAACTAGCTGACAGCCAAGTGTTGCTGCTTCTTTACCAACATTCAGTGATAGTTTACATCTTAATGTTTTAGAGATTTGTAAAATATCTAGTTGCGTTCATGAGATGACATTCTTACACACGTATGAAACAGCGGGTTAGCATATGCTAGGTAGCTAAGCTAAAATACAAACAAGTGTGATGAAAACACTTACAGCTATCACATTGACAAACGTGGTTTTTCCCGAATACTGAAGCCCAACAAGCGTTAACTCCATCTCCTCCTTCCAAAACAGGGACTTGACCCAGTCTAGGAAACGGTTAATCAGCGCCAACATTTCCGCGACTGATAAATTCCACCACTTTGGCTTTGTTTTTCTCGGCGTTCTCGAACTGTGAGCGGTTGCTAGAGCGTAATGTTTGGGAGGAACTGCGGGCTTGTCATATGACCCTGATGCGATTACTATTACTGCTGCTCCGCACTGTTGCTCATTAAGTTCCTCTATCACTAAAAAGAGAAACGCTCTACAGTTGCAATCAATTCTTGAGATACATGGGAAATACGCAAAAATAATAAAATATTATATACATTTAAATGAATAATAATAATAATAATAATAATAATAATAATTAAAAAATAAATAAATAAATATGGTATAAATTACTTGTATTTAAACTATTTACTGTATAATAATACTATTAAAAATATTTATAATAATACTTGTGTGTTTAACAATATAAATTATAATAAACTATATAAATAAATTATTATAATTTGTATTAAAAAATCCATAAATTAAAATATAAAAATTACATTAAAGATAATATAAAAAAAATATTTTAAAAAACTAATTAAAAATAAATTTAGAAAGAAGCAGACGTACATTATACACATGTAATTATACAAATTATTTTCTTTGCATTGCCCAGTTTGTTAAGATGGGGTCAGAGAGACAGGGCCCCTAGAGCAGTAAAGGGTAATGTTTCTGCTCAAGGGACCAATAGTTGCAGCTTGGCAGTGCTGGGGTTTCATGTTCATAAATATAAAGAAAAACCCAAGACCTGCATCATGTGAACCACTGGACCTACCACGCTTATGTTCAGAATCAGAGTCAGGTTTATTGGCCAAAATCAGAATCAGAATCAGGTTTATTGGCCAAAATCAGAATCAGAATCAGGTTTATTAGCCAAGTGTGTTGACACACACAGGGAATTTGTTTCCAGTTGTTTGTGATTCTCAAAATTACAGACATAAAAAAGATTATACTATAATGTACATTCAGCTTGGACTAGACATGACAAGACAGTACAGACAACGTGAGACAATATAGACAGTACGAGTATTCATATATTCTCATATAAGAATACAGAATATATGACAGATCAGTAATGTAAATAAAGTGAGAGTGCATGCTAGTGCAAAAAGTATTGTGCAAAATTATGCTTTGGTACAATGTACAGCAGCAGTTGTGTGTGAAATATACGGATGATGTGATGACCGACAGTTCTGATAATGCAGTACTTATTATGGTGAGTTGTTATTCAGGGTGATTTCCTGTGGCAGTTTTGGTAAACAAAGTTCTGTAGGAAGGAAGGAGCTGAAAGAGGTTGTGTCCAGGGTGTGAAGGGTCAGTAGTGATCTTTCCTGCCAGGTTTCTGGTTCTTGTATGGTACAAGACCTAGGGAGTGGGCAGGAGGGCACCAATAATTTTTTTCTGCTGTTTTTACTGTGTGTTGCAGTCTGTTCCTGTCCTGTTTTGTTGCTGCTCCAAACTGCAGTGTAGAACTGCATCAATAGCTCCTGTGGCAGATATCCTCTGCTGGGCCTTTTTGATAGCAGAGGATGTCTGCCACACGAGCTGTTGATGCAGTTCTGAGCAATTTGGAGCAGCAACAAAACAGGACAGGAACAGACTGCAACACACAGTAAAAACAGCAGAAAAAATTATTGGTGCCCTCCTGCCCACTCCCTAGGTCTTGTACCATACAAGAACCAGAAACCTGGCAGGAAAGATCACTACTGACCCTTCACACCCTGGACACAACCTCTTTCTTGTTTTTATGTTGAACTCCCATTTCAGGTCTTAGGAAATGGTAATGCCCAGAAACTTGAAGGTCTCCACTGATGTCATAGGTCTGTTGGACATTGTGAGGGGGAGTAGTGTTGAGAAGTCCACTATCATCTCCAGCTGTTCTGACTGCACCACAGCACCAGCCACTTCACCTCCTGCTGGTATGCAGACTAGTCGCCATCTTGGATGAGACTGATGAGCGTAGTATCATCTGCAAATTTCAGGGGTTTAACAGTTGGGTCACTTGAAGTGCAGTCAGCAGTATGGAGGGAGAATAAGTGGGAAGAGGACACATCCCCAAGGAGCACCAGTGCTGACTGTTCGAATACTGGAGGTATTATCTCCCAGTATAACCTGTTATTTCGTGAGTGTCAGGAAGCTGGTGATCCACTGACAGATGGCAGGGGGTATAGAGAGCTTTAGGGGTATGGAGTGGAGAATGTGTGATGTTTGGTAAAGCAAACACAGAATATCACCACCTTTGTCATTTCTTTGTGTCAACAGTGTTGTATAAAGTATTAGAAAGCAATACTCAAGTAAAAGTACAAGTATCGTACTAGAAAAAGACTTTGGTAGAAGTGAAAGTTACCTTTTAGAATATTACTCAAGTAAAAGTCTTAAAGTATCTGATATTTACTGTACTTAAGTATCAAAAGTAATTTTCTGATATTGAATGTACTTAAGTATTTGAAGTAAAAGTAAAAAGTAAAATTTCAGTGATTTTCGGTAGGCATAAGAGCAGGGCGGGTCTAGGGTTTCATCTTTAGGGGGTTTTAGCCCTCAGTGAGAATTTAAAACAAGAAGAGTTTTATATTATATATTATATGACTACACAGTAAGCCAAAAGTTATGGTATTATTAAATGGCAAAAGTGGACACCAAAATTTTATGCATGATGTAATGATGCCAGTCTTGAATCAAATCAGTTCATGTATGTGTGCATTCTCTACAAACAGTGTGTCCAATGAATGCAGTCATTAATAAACAAATATTCACAATACAAAGACCAAATCAATAAATGTTATTTTTATTTAGTATTGAATGGATTGTTTGCATTAATATTTTGTTTGTGCTACAACTCTGGTAATAAGAATAGTGACAATTCACTGATTTTGGTTGCCGTCTTTGCGGCTTCACGCCGATTAACGTTATAGATAAACGCCTCCAGCTCTGACTGCGCGTGCACGCTGCGCGTACCTGTGCTTCTCCGTACAGCGTGCGGAGCGTAATGCAATCTAGGAGCAGTGATTCGCCAAATCTCCCTTATTACAGTCGCATTCATTCCTTCTGATTTTATTTTGTAGTAAAGAGTAATAAAGATGCTTAGTGGAAATATAACTCACAACCAGAGGAGGAAGGAGGCGGACCCGTACACAGGATAGCTTCAAATGAGTGGGGTTTAATAAATGATAAAGACAAATACAGTAAAATACAATGACGAGGACTAAACAATGACTAGACATGACGAAGGGTAAACGTAACTAATGAATCCCCCCCCCCCCGCGCGGCTCCCGAAGCGCCAAATCATGGCAAGATTCAGGAGGGGGGGGGGGGGGGGGGGAGGCACACGGCGAGGTAGAAGGGGGAGCAAGGACCACGGCAGATGGGGTGAACAAGAACCACGGCAATGGCAGGTGAGGGGAGCGAGGACCATGGTGAAGGCAGGTGAGGGGAGCAAGGACCACGACGAAGTAGGCGGCGGCGGGGGGGGGGGTCAAGGACCACGGCGAGGCAGGCAGGGGGAGCAGGGCACACGGCGGCGCAGCCAGAGGGGGCCGAGCGATGTCCACAGCCGAGCTTAGGGCCGAGGTGATGTCCTCATCTGAGCTGAAGGGCCGAGCGACATCCACCACCGAGCTGGAAGGCCGAGTGACATCCACTGCCGAGCTGAAGGGCTGAGCGACGTCCATCGCCAAGCTGAAGTGCCGAGCAGCGTCCCCATCGCTGCCATCGGCAACGTGGCTCACATTTATACACAGGACAATAATGACACAATGAGGAGCAGGTGTGGTGACAGGGAGGAGCAGACGAAGGCAGGGCAGACACGTGACGAGGAACGACAACAAACACATGTGGCCGAAAGTCTGTGCTGAACCCTGACAATAACGGAGTAAAAGTATACATTTTATCTAGGAAATGTAGTGGAGTAAAAGTTGACATAAATTTAAATAACGAAGTAAAGTACAGATACGTGAAATTTCTACTTAAGTACAGTAACGAAGTATTTGTACTCCGTTACATTACAACACTGTGTGTCAGATACCATATATATGTATTTATAGCATTAACAATTCTCAGGTGTTTTTCATCTACTACTCTGATTTTGTAAGTCATTGCACATATTATACTGTAGGTAATAATGCTTTAGCATTTGAAAATACTGTCTTTTATCTGCACTGATAAATAAATGATTCCGAAAATAAAAGTATTCCGAAATAGCTTTCTTTTATCCCAGCAGACTGAACACTAAATACTTAAAATAATGCAAAGCTACAATTATTTACTGTTTAATAACATTTAATGTTTAACTACATTCATTACAATATCATTATCATTGTAAATTGTTAATCGCTATTATTACATTATTATTGTGACATTTATTTTACTAATATTTAGACACTTTTTACTTAGTTTATACAAGTGTGGCAATATAATTCAGTTAGTTGCACAGTAATAAAGTGTATTAGAAAAAATGCTTTTTTAGCCAGAAACAATTGTAAGAGCAAAATGCAGAACACAACAATGCAGTGGTAAGTGCTAGTATGTGAGAATGCTACAAGAATTCACCACAAAACAGTCAAAAACACATTTCAGTCATATTCCATTACTTGACTATGTATATTATTTGTGTGTCTAAGCCAAAGTAACCTGGTTTACCTAAAAAAAAAAGGCAAGCAGAACATAACCACACAAGAAGAGACATAAAGCTGGTTTTGCATCAATGTTCAGATGTTGTGGGTGACTATATGTTTGGGGATTTGTTGAAGACTGTTGGGAAACATGCAGAGTTGATCATTGCAGTTTACTGTTTTTTTACTGTTACTGGTTTAAGGACTAGAAACACAGAGATGCCTGCTGCTATTTACACACGTTTCACAGCTCCAACCTAAAGCTTCAGAATGATTGGTTCCCTATTTGGACAGTGGATCTGTTTCTGATTTGATGTAGCTGAAACCACTAAGGTTACGCTTCTCCCATTTCTTCTTTTGACAGCTTGCAGCTTGTACACTCATCACAGGGCACTTTCAGGGAACTTGAGATTGGAAGTTCTGCAAAATGAAGTCAAAATTTCATTTAACACACATTTTGCTATGACACTATCACGGTAAATATGTTTTTACTAATCTCAAAATCACAATCTGTAGCTTGTACAACAATCTGTAGCTTGTTCCAACAATAAATGTCCGCTTTCACAGAGAGAGGCATTTTGACTGACACAGTGGCAGATGAACAAACAAAAAAACCATTTTCTTTAGTTTGTCAACAAAGACAAAATCACTTCTTTGTAAGATTCCATGGACTTGTTTTTTTTTGTTTGTTTTTTTGTTGCTCCAGTTATCACTCACTCCTGAAAGTTTATTGTATCATGGTGCTCATGATTTTGGTTTTCCATCTACGAACCAGAGCATGCATGTTCCATATCCTAAAAACTGTATCCAGAAAGTTGTACAAAATTTACAACTGGCCTGCATCTAAAGCTGAGACTACATTTCCAATGTAATGAGGTCATAGACTTACACAATGAATTTATTTATTTTCTTGCATTTCTGCAACCTATGATTTACTAAACCATAAGAATGCAACCTGCAGAATGGTTAAGTCATTTGAGCAAATGAAAACAAATTCCATACATATTTAGATTAAAGTACATAACATCTAATAACATCTATAAAAATTGTATATACTATGGTATTTTCTATGGTATCCAAGATGTATCTTGATGATACAGTATATTGTATTGTTTGATTGGTGGCCAAATAAATGTTTGCGGTCACTTACTTTTCAGTCTTCTCTGTTCATTGGGCCTTTTAATACAGATATAAATAAACATTGCCAGGCATCCCAAAACAGTGATAGCTAAACACACCACCAAGACATTAGTAGTCACCAAGCCATTAGTAATCACCAAGCCATTATTTTGTATATCTGTTAAGAAAAGACAGTTAAATGTGAGCCACCGAATGTATAACAATATATAACAAAAAAAATTCCATTGTTACTTATTAATTGCTAAAGAAGCTTAAAAAAATGTCATATTGATTAAGCATTTAAACTTGTATAACATTTTCAACAACTATATCAATTAAATTATTTAAAACTATCAGTTTCAATTTATACATCATTAAGGAAATAAAGATACGGCACAAATGTATTGTACAATATAGTATTTGGATAATATTTGTAGATTTCCACTTAACTGCCTAGTTAAATGCTGGTACACTCTTGTTTGTCACAGTTTGACAAAAGTAGAATTTCAGTTTGCATCATGATATTATAAATCATTTATGTCATCATGTCATACTTTAATAGGATTTCACTAAAACACTACATATATCATATATTACATTGTTATAACCCTTATAGTACAAAATACAAGGTTGGTTGTTTACATGAACTACTGTAAATGGTGCAGATTATTGCTTACTTGAGCATCATATGTTATGCATTAAAAAAATACTTTTTCTGCAAGAACATCTCATAATAAAATTACTCACAAAATAACTGCATGTTCTGTATCTATAAAGGAAACTGTAATGGCACCAGACCTTGCCTGATTGACTGATAAGATGTACTGACCTGAGGAACCACATCTTGCATTGTGAGTACTGTTTCCAGGAAATATTACTCTCAACCCATGTTTTCTGCAGCTGATTTTAGCAAAAAGGATCAGCGATTAGAATGTGCAGGAACATAACAAGAGTGGTGCAATTCTGGTTTTTAGTTGTAAATTGACTTACTCTAATATAGGCTTGCACATTTTGCCCTCCTCATCATTGTATGTTTGGTTTGGACATGATTTACATATGTATGTAAACTCATATAAACCTGTCAAAAGTGTAGACATTACATTCAGTTTTTTTGTTTGGTCAACTTTAATAGTCGATCAGTTGTTTGGTAAACTTTACAAACATTTTAAACCTTCACTTCAACTTATAGTCATCAACATACAGCTCAAGTATGGTATGAGTCAAAAGAAAATTCCCTTCAGAACCACAAATTACAGCCTGACCAAAGCCTTTTGGTCTTAGACACCCAGGCAGTGGAAAGAAGTTAGAGCATGATACAAAGTTTTGAGGAAAGTAATGTTTGCTCTTACCTATTCTGCTAAGTTCTTCTCCCCATTGGCAAAGTGGACTGGATAAACATTTAGAACATTTTTCATCTCCACACAAAGTATTATTACAGAAGCAGTGATCACCTTTTCCAGTGCACTCCTTACATAAACTCTGATCGTTTTTACTAAAGCCTAGTATGGGAAATTGACCTGTAAAACCACACACAAATCACAGATGATTAAAAATGATTAAAAAATGATCATAAATAATTAAAAAAAAATTATTTTATTATTCATTATTTTAAAAATGCTGATTTCTTGTAACAGTGAGATTTGATTGAAGGGTTTATTTGAATGTTTTGGTTTAGTATAATGCAGTAAATAGACCAAATTTTCTTCTTACAGAAAAAAAAATGAGAAAAGAAAAATGTCACTATAGTTATTTATAACTATAGTGAAATTTTTCTTTTCTCATTTTTTTACTTTTAATATTAATTTGAATTTAAATATGAGCATATTATTGATTACGATAACTGTATAATAACTATTATAACTGCCTTACCTGAAGGGCAGGTTTCACATCTCCCTCTATATACAAACTGAGTCCTCCAGTTACAGTCTAAAGCCTCTAAAGCCATGCACATGGATAAGACACAGCCTGTGGCAAACAGTATCGCATAGAGTTTCATACTGTCCATTTCAGCAACATACTGAAAGCTAATGCTGTTTATGCCGCTTATAAAGTGTCAGCGGTGTTAGTTTCTCAACCCACAAAGCTAGACCAAAGAAACTAGAGAGAGAGAGAGGGGAGGGAGTAAAAAGTGATTGTAGGTGGGGCTTATGAGAAAATAATGACGTGACTTCACATCACTTAGATGTGACTGCCTACCAGAGATTTGGATGTTTAATTAAACAAATGAAAATGTACAAAATTGAGTCAGCTGAGAATTGATTGATTAATGCATAAATGAAAAAAAAATTCAAATAAACCTCCTAGGGAATAGTTTAGACAAATGTGGTGGTGGCTTAATTATTAATGAATTATTACCAAACACCACTTTTTCAGCCCCATCAACTTGTTTGTGTTTATGTGACTTGTTTGTGGTGAATTTTAACAATTTTTTTTCCCATCAAAGCCATGACCTCTTATTTTAGACTAGTAGTTTTGGTGTGGTCATACTGAATAATTCAGCTTCACATTTCTACAGAAAGGAATGGTCAGAATGGCTGTACTATAATTGAAATAACAAAATAACCATAATCAACACTCACTAATGTTAAAAGCTTTTCACAGCTTGGAAATCTTCACCAGCAAATGTAATCAGCCTAAATGGTCAATAAGCTGCTTCCACAGAAACAGGAACAAAGTGTGTTGATTCCACTTGTTGTAGTGTTGTTTTGCTTTTTACCAAGTAATGCATACAAAATACACCAACTACCACACAGCCATCATGACTTATACATGTAAATACAAAAAAGTGATAATATGTTTTGATATAAGTGAATATGAATCTGAAGCCAATCAATTCAATATGACTTGATTCACTTGATTTTAGGGTATGTAACTTATTCTAATGAATAAAAATGACATGTGTAGATTGATGTGTACAGTTTGCTATGCATTTGATGTGCTCATAACATTTCCTCTAAAGCCACAAGCCTATTACTTAGATGTTCCTTGGTGACGTACCTTCAGAAACCACAAGTTTGACACCACTTAAGAGTCTTTTTAGAGACAATGTGGGAATACCCAAATATCACAGATTACAAGCACTGCAGATTCTTTACAGTTTGTGGAAATTCTTCTTCTGCATAAGGATTTTTATATTGTTATGTATTAAATGGTAGTTTCACTGTCAGAAAATATTTTGTATGAATATATAAACGGCTGGTCTGTCAGTTTTAGGTTGACTCAGAGTTTTTGTGTGTGCATGTGTGCATGTGCGTGTGTGTGTGTCCATGTGTGTGTGTTCTTGTAAATTCATACATTCTTGGTTTACAACATAACAAACTGATACATTTTGCAAAACAAGAAAATGAAGAGAAAACACTTTAAATTATCTGTAAATCTTGGATTTATAAAATACCCTTGTAACCCTTGTACAAATATCAGACATTTGTTGTACTTCATGCAACTCAATTATACTTTTTCACAGCCCATAAAACAAATTCAGTGTAATATGGTGGCTCAGTGGATAAGGCCATGAGTTGCTGCTCAGACATTTGGTGTTAAAGGTGCCCTTCCACACAAAACCGTTTTTACTTGTATATTTTGATATGTGTTAGGTCCATATGTGTTTGTGTTGTGTCGGGATTGTGAAAATGAACTGCTACCTCCCCTGTCAGTTCTAGCCACTTAAAAGAAATAAGCGGAGAAATCAGGTCAATTAGAAAAGCTGCTCAGAGTGACGTAGAAATAATCAAGCTCATTACTATTCATGAGCTCTCCCACTTGAGACCGCGCCCACAGAATTCGTGTACAGTAGCTCAGTGAGTTTCCTATACAGCAAGGATGGCTGAACGTCAATATACCTGAAGAAGCCATTCTGCCAAAATTCCAGGTGATTGTAAACAAAGTTCCTCTATCCTAGGCTGCTTATTGCGCTGGGTGAATGAATAGTCATGCTCTCATATCCGAGCAGTTAGCCAATCGGAGCCAAGCAGCATAGCTCATTGAATATTAAAGAGAACTGGTGCAAATCGAGCTGAGTCTTCCTGCAGGCTTTCTATACCACACTAGAATGGCTTGAAACAAGTTAACCAAGGCATTTTTTCCACAAAAATGCTAGAGAGTCCATGGTAAATGTCAGACATTACCACAAAAGTAATGAAATACGTTTGGCAGGGCATCTTTAAAACCCCAGTACAAGTTTCCACTGTGGGGCCTTTAGAAAAGGCCCTTAAAGTAACCCCTTCTGAGCCAAACTATGATACGTGCTTTTGTGAAATTTTATTTTACAAACAGGACCACAAATTTTAATTTGAATCATTTAAACAGGTAAACATGTTAACTTCAACCAACAAGACCAGGTGATCAGATCTGAATAGAATAAGGGTAATTTAGCGGTCATCACTGATGCTCAAATTTTTGAGTATCTGTATATTACCAGCACCAACCTTCAGGCCTTGAAAACCCGGTCCACTCATTGGAATAATCACTGGAAATATTTTGCGTCGTATTGTAGTATACACATGGCTTCATTGTCCATAAACCTGGAAGTGTTCCATGTGATCCAGAAACGCATTTATGGCATTTGGCAGATGCCCTTATCCAGTGCGATGTAAAGTGCTTTGAAGTCTCTGTCAATAAATACATTAAAACTGGAACATTAGTTTACAAACTTAGGATACCTAATCAGGATCAACCTAAAACTCTGTTCAGGGTTTTTTTTAAGTATAAGCACAAAGCGAATAGGCAAAATAAGTGCTAGTTTAAGTGTTTCAGGAAGATGTACACAGATGTTTGAACATAGCCAGTGACTAAACTGTTCAGACATCTACTGCACGTTCATTCCCGACTTCGGTGCCAGAACAGAGAAGAGTCTTTCTTTATCTCTACCACTTACCCTGAGAAATGGTGGGACCAGTTAAATATTGCTAATAGATCAAAGAGAGCATACAGTAGTGCAGCACAGAGAGTGACAGGAACTTTGTGGTAAGAGGGCAGCAGAGGGGTGGTATGTGAAAACTTAGGCAGTTTAAAAACAAGCCATGCAGCTGTAATTTGGATAATTTTCAAAAGAAGGATTGTGATCAATGGTAGACCTGCCAGCAGTGAGTTGCAGTAGTCCAGTCTTGAAATGACAAGAGACTGAACAAGTACCTGAGCAGCCTGTGTGGATAACAATGGCTGAATCCTTCTGATATTGTAGAGAAGAAGTCGAGATGAGCGTATCATATTAGCAACATACCATGAAAAACACTGTTGATTGTCCATGGTTACACGAAGGTTATGAGGTGCCGCTGAAAGGAAGATCAGATCCCTCTGGTGGCTCAAAGGGGAAATAGCAGATGAAGCTCAAATACCCATTTTGAAATAACAATTACATCTTAAAATGAGCATCCATTACACTTTTTGCTTAAAATTCTGCATTTCTGTCAGTAGTTTGTTTACATGGGCCCAGTAATCCCTTTCCATAATTTATAAAATTGTTTCCTAACAATCTTAAAAGTCATTGTTTCCTTTAACACCATAGAAAAAGTAACAGGGGCACGATGGCTTAGTGGTTGGCACGTTCGCCTCACACCTACAGGGTTGGAGGTTCGATTCCCGCCTCTGCCTTGTGTGTGTGGACTTTGCATGTTCTCCCCATGCCTCTGGGGTGTCCTCCAGGTATCCCACATGCATGGTAGGTTGATTGGCATCTCTGGAAAATTGTTCATAGTGTGTGAGTGAATGAGAGTGTGTGTGTGTGTGTGTGTGTGGCCTGCGATGGGTTTTCACTCCGTCCTGGGTGTATCCTGCCTTGATGACGCCTGAGATAGGCACAGGCTCCCCGTGACCCGAGAAGTTCGAATAAGCGGAAGAAAGTGAATGAATGAATGAATGCGCCTTTGAACACGATATTTGCGGTTTGCCACGTCACTGAGTTATTTAGATCCTCTACTGCAGAGAGATTTAATACAGTCTTCCAGAATTATCATCCATGATTGGATTGCCATTTGACCCAACAGTGACTGATTATTTAGAGACAGTGTTTTGCTACACCCTTGATATTATAGCTCCATTTAAAAGGAAAATAATTAGAGAGAAATAACTAGCACCCTGGTACAACGACAACAATCGAACTTTAAAACAATCTGCTAGGAAATTAGAACGTAAATGGCGTCAAACTAAATTAACAATATTTTGATAAGCATGGAAGTAAATCCTTCATAACTCCAAAAATTCTCTTAGTGCTGCTAGATTGGTGTATTTCTCCAGCCTTTTTGAAGATAAAAAAAATAATCCTAAATTTTTATTTAATACTGTAACAAAATTAACTAGGAATAAAAACACTGTCGAAAAGCACATACCATCTATTTGTATTGGTTAAAGGCCTCTGATCAGGGTTGTGTCTCTGTGCTAGATCTTAGGGCAGTTTTTGATGACATTGACCATGTTATTCTTCTTGATAGGCTAGAACATGTTGTTGATGTTAAAGGGACAGCCCTCTCCTGGATCGGGTCTTATTTGACAGATCGATATCAGTTCGTAGATCTAAATGGTGACCACTATAACAAACTAAGGTAATGTTCGGTGTTCTGCAAGGTTCTGTTTTAGGCCCATTGCTTTTCTTGCTATATATGCTACCCATTTGTTTAGTCTAGCTTTTTATGAATAGCTTTCATGGGCATAGAGTGTTTGGTGAACTGGGATGTCTGTATGCTGTTGTAGAAAGGACATTATTTACATTTACACTATTTACTGTACAGTGTCACTCAAATGAGGATGAGTTCCCTTCTGAGCCTGGTTCCTCTCAAGGTTCTTCCTCATATCATCTCAGGGAGTTTTTCCTTGCTGCTGTCGCCTCCGGTTTGCTCATTAGGAATGGGGGTAGATATATAGTATCATAAATTTTAAGTTAATCTTTTTAAAATTAACTTAATTGCATATATTCATTTATTTATTTTTATTCATATTTTTTCTTCTTATTATGATTATATATTTTTTCTTTTTCTCTCTCTTCTGTTTCCATACTTCTGTAAAGCTGCTTTGAGACAATGGGAAATTGTTAAAAGCGCTATACAAATAAATTTAATTGAATTGAAATTGAAAAATATAAACCTTGTCATAGGGGTGCTACAGCAGCACTTCAACATCAGCAACATAAAGGAAATGATTGTGGACATGCACAATGATTGAGTTGTCCTGCCATGAAAGAGTCACTCACTCAGTAGTGAAAAGCACAGCATAGACAGAAATGATTACTCAACTATGCTAAAAGCATACATTTTCAGGCCCACAGTTGAACCCCACTTGGTAGTAGCTAAGAACTGAGTGTTGTACAGAGCAATAACTCAAGCTATCACCCATGCAGTTCGACCATTAGATTATGAAATATTATACTCAGTACAACTGAAGAGACAGTAGGAGATGAAAGGAGTCCATGATCAGCTTTAAAAGACAGGGTACCCGTACCTCTGTCCATAGCGACAAGCTGTAAAACAGAAATGAGATTTATTAATTGATTTCTTAAATGCACCTGTGCACAAAGCAAAGCCAAAGTTGGTATAAAAGAATTTCCTTAACAGAACCTTGACCTCAACCACACTGAACCTTTAGGAACTGGAACACAGTGGACTTTACACCAGACCTCCCCACCTGACATAATTGCCTGATCTAACTAATGTTTATATGGCGGAATAAATTCATATCCCCATAGCCACACTCCAAAATCCAAAAAAGCCTTCCCAGAAGAGAGGAGGTTATTATAACAGAAAAAGGACTAAATGTTTCAATCTTGAAAGGGATGTTCAACAAGGACTTATGGGTGTAATTCAGACATCCACATACGTTTGGCCATTGAGAATTTAAAGCCTGAATGTGCATCTGGGAATATGGAGGAATGTACTGACTCACACCCAATCCCCAAATCATGTCCCTGTCTAGGGTCAATAGTACAGTTCAATACAATCCTACAGTAGATTGTTATGAGACACTGGCATGTACGGGATGTTGTGAGACACTGTCATGTACGGGATGGAGTTACAGGAATCTTCCTACACCCTGATACTGGTTCTCAGCAAATAAATAATAAAAAATTTAAAGGTACACCACAACCAATTATTAACTTATCCGTCAGTAGACAGACAGACATAGATAATACAAAGAAAAGGAAAATAGGGAAAGAAAAGAGAAACATAAGGTAAATAAACAAAGGAAAATTGATGTAAAAATACAAAAGATTAAAGAGTTGGTTGAAGAGTTGAAAGATTTGAATATGAATGTTTAGAAGAAGACAATGAGGGATCAGACGCTGTACCTAGACAGCTGGAAGAAGATTCCAAAAGAAAAGAAGATAATAATGCATTGTTTTATTTTCAGACGTTCAAGAGAACTCTGAATTGCTTTTCTTATATTCATGTATTCTCCTGTAATAGAATTGATAAGATTAATATTGCTTATTTTGACTGTAAACTTAGATGAAAAGCTGTTTCTTGTAGTGAAAGCTTATAAAGCCTACTGTGTATTCGCTGGGAGTATTCTGTACACGAAGTGTTTTAACGCTTGCTGTCGAATTCCATGGCGAGGGAAAGCTTCGGTCATATATAATCACAGGAAGTTATCTGCAACCATATAGCCATATATAGAAGTGTTAACCTTTAGAATAGAGAAAAAAGACATTAGTAGCCCACAGACTCACCAATGAGATACAGTATGTTTGGGAGATGAGAAATGGTTGGGGGACAAGGGGACCAAACCCAACAGCCAAATCCAACTGGCAACAGTAATGATACAGAATAAAAGCCCGCCTTAAATTACATTGTGTGTGCATTCTATTGTAGACAGCCTCAGTGCATGTTATACTCTGTTTGCATCATAGAACAAACGCAAGTTTACACTTGGAGAGTGTTTCTTGGTTTGTTATAATCTTTGCATCTTAATTACTTTTACTTATTCTAATACTGTTTGATTATTTGAAGGATTTTTTATTTGTAATTTTCTTTTTCTTTATATAGTACATACATCTGTATTACACTACTTTTAATTAAAAAAAGGCCTCCCATTGTGAGGATCCTGAAAAGACAAAAAGGTCTAAGTCTGCCTCCTTCATTTAAAGATTCAAACAATAGATTAGGTAGAAGAACTTGAAAAGGATCCTTTGTTAGAAGACCGAGAGACTTTGAAGGACACCTGAATTCAAGGCTAGACCAACTTTGATAGTTGATCTTGTGTTTTCAACACTAACCCGTGCAAACTAGGACACATCCTTTAGTGGGAGAGTGGAATGGTTTCCTACGCAATCCCAAAACATGTGTCACTAAGGAACATGTACGTCAGTATAATTACATCAAGATAAAAATGATAAATTGACATTTAGGGTTGTTTGACATTGAAAAAACCATGATAAAATACTCTAATGTTTTATGTGTAGTAGATGTCCTTATATATACAGTGCCGCTTGAAAATTTGTGAACCCTTATATTTCTATTTCCCATAAAATTTCTATATGTCTGCATAAATATGACCCAAAAGAAGACAAAGTAAACCCAATCAAACAGATCAAATATATTATACTTCTTCATTTTTTCATTCAGGAATGTGAACCTCTAGGTTAAGTACTTAATTTCAAGGTCAAATTTATAGTCTGATTTTAGTCAATGAGATGACAATCATGTCTCCATGAGTGTTCTATTTTATTTAAAGAACAGAGATACATCAAAGTCTGATGTTCATGATGTGTTTGTGGAAGGGGGTCATTACAAAAACAATGAGTTATTGTTGCTCATCAGGCTGGAAAAGGTTACAAAATCCTCTCTAAAGAGTTCTAAAAATTATAGTCAGATAGATTCTCTACGGGGGGCACGGTGGCTTAGTGGGTAGCACGTTCGCCTCACACCTCCAGGGTCGGGGTTCGATTCCCGCCTCCGCCTTGTGTGTGCGGAGTTTGCATGTTCTCCCCGTGCCTCGGGGGTTTCCTCCGGGTACTCCGGTTTCCTCCCCCGGTCCAAAGACATGCATGGTAGGTTGATTGGCATCTCTGGAAAAATTGTCCGTAGTGTGTGATTGCGTGAGTGAATGAGAGTGTGTGTGCCCTGCGATGGGTTGGCACTCCGTCCAGGGTGTATCCTGCCATGACGCCTGAGATAGGCACAGGCTCCCCGTGACCCGAGAAGTTCGGATAAAGCGGTAGAAAATGAATGAAAAATGAATAGATTCTCTACTAATTTTCTGGAGGAAATTTAAAACCATTGGTACATTCCCAACAATGATCACTCCAAAAGCAAGACATGTAATAGTCTGTTAGGTCAGAAAGGAAAATAGGGTACTTCTAAGCAACTAACTGTCTCTTTTACTTTGTCTTATGTTAATGTTATGAGTTGCTATTAGGAAAAAGCCATTACTCTCCAAAAATATTGCTGCCCATGAAGTTTGCTAAAGATCATGTGGACAAGCCAGAGGACTATTGGAAAAATAATTTGTGGAGGAATAAGACCAAAATAAATCTTTTTGTTTTTAAATGAGGAGCATTATTTTTGGAGAAAGGAAAGCACTGAATTCCAGAATAAAAATCTTATATCTTCTGTGAAACATGGTAGCTTGCCATCATTGATGGAACAATGAATTCAGAATTATCCCAGTGAACTGTAAAAGAAAATGGAAAGACATCTGTCCATAAACTAACTCACAAGAAAAATGGTTCATACACAAGATGTTCAATGGCAAACTTCAGATGGGCCTGTACATGTGCCTTCTTGAGCAGAGGAAAATTGGTGTCCCTTGAAAGTTTGTGAACCCTTTTTAAATGTCTATATTTCTGCATATCATCAGATTTTCACAAAAGAAATAACAAAGTGAACACAATCAAACAAATGAGCCAACAATATTATTCTTCATTTAATTATTAAGAAAAATGATTCAACATTACATATCTGTGACCTGCAAAAGTATCTGAACGTTAGTTCTCAGTATCTGTTGTGATTCCTTGTGCAGCAATAACTGCAAGTAAAGATTTCTGAAACTTTTGATCAGTCCTGAACAACAGCTTAAAATTTTTTTATTCCATTCCTCAGTACAGAAGAGCTTCAGCACTCAGATTTTAGTGGGTGTCCTCATATGAACTGCTTGCTTCAGATGCTTCCACATTTCTTTCCACTTTTCTTTTGGATTAAGGTCAGGAATTTAACTTGGGCATTCCAACACATTATCTTTGTTTCACTTTAATCATTTTTTTTGGTAGACAGACTTGGGTGCTTGTGATCATTGTCTTGGTGTATGACCCATTTTTTCTTGAGATGTCCAGCCATGTTCCATCAATGATGGCAAGCTGTCCTAGCCCAGATGCACAATACAACCACTACCATGATTCACAGATGATATAGGTTTCTTATGCTGGAATTCAGTATTTTATTTTCTCCAAATATAAAACATCTTTAGCAAACTCCATGGGCAGCAATGTTCTTTTTGAAGGCTTTAACCTTGCAAATCTGCCTTGCACACCAAGGTTGTTCAGTGTACACCTGATGGCAGACTCACAAATATTATCATTAGCCAAAGTAAAAGAGAGCTTTAGTTGCTTAGAAGCTACACCGTGTTCCTTTCTGTCCCAAACAGTCTATTACATGTCTTGCTTTTAGAGGTATTTTGTTGGATGACCACTTCTGGGGAGGAACGAATGGTCTTATATTTCCTCTAATTCTATAGAATCTGTCTGACTATATAGATTTATAGTTCAAATTCTTTAAAGAGGAGTTTGTAACCTTTTATGACCTGATGAGCAACAATAACTCTTTTTTCTGAAGTCCTCAGTATTCTTCCTTGTTTTTGCCATGATCAATTTACACAAATACACATTATGAACATCAGAATTTGATATAACACACAAACACTTGATTGTCATCCCATTGATTGAAAACAGATATACTCTAATTTGACATTGAAATGAAATACTAATCCTAATATCTAATCACAGATATCTGGAATATTGGAACATTTTGCTGAATAAAAAATTAATGAGTATAATGTATTTCTCTGATTTATTTGATTAGGTTCACTTTGTCTGCTTTGATGATGTATTGGGTCATATATATATATATATATATATATATATATATATATATATATATATATATATATATATATATATATATATATATATATATATATACTCTGTTATGTATTCAAAATAGTTAAATAGTTTTAGTATTAGAAATAGTACTTAAATAGTATTAGAAATGTTTTGAAATGTGGCAACGTAAATAAATAAATGATTACTTTAACAAAAGAGAATTTCTTCTACTAGAAAAAAAAAAATCAATGTCTTATATGTTGTGTCAATGTTGTATTGATTGATAGACCTTTCAAAACACTTCTCTGAGAATGGTGGAATGGAAAAGACATGTCTAAGGGCTATAATCTGTAGTTAACCTCAACCCACACCTTCTCACAGAGCAGTCTCACCCCCTCCACCCCGCTTCGTGATGTTTTTGCAGCTTCTTTGTTGCAGTAGATCAAACCACAAACAGTAAGAGATTGTGACTAGAAAGAACAATGTTTTGACATATGTACTCTCTCTTTCTCTCTCTTTCATAATTTCATTAGAGTGGGTGAATAACATGGTTTTAATCCCACCGAAGCTAGACTTTCAGTCAGTGGGGACATACCCCAATTCAGCTTATATTTTATGACTAGACAAATCTCCACATTTACTGTATATACCACACATTTAACATCACCGATTTCACACTAAGATTTGGTTAACGATTACATGAAATTTTAATATATGTATAAATCAATAGCTCAACATGATTTGTATAGAATTTAGGTATATGTCTGTATTGTTTTAAGCATATCCTGTATATTGATAAGTATAAGTATCAAAAATATATAGCTATGTTGATACATAAATATACATTAACATCACTAGCTTTGATAAAATAAAAGAAAAAAAAACTTTTTCCTAAAGCAACATTTCTGATACAATCATATTATGAGACTAATTCTTTGAAACAGCAGGAAACAAAATCATGAACAGGTCCAAAACAGCAGGAAACACTGACACAATTTTGGAGACTAAACTACAGGAAGTGCTGACTGTGCTTGATAATCACATGCTATGTGATGCTTTAATGTCAAATAACAAAACACTTTTCTTCGTGTCTTCTTGATGTTTTTGTGGTCTACTTTTGAATGAACTCTAATAACACTAGACAGAATAAAACTTCAGCGATTAATATCTATTAATACGGCTATTAACATTTCACTGCCATTAACTAGATATTCCCAATCATATTTTTTCTTACTGTGGTAATATAATCTGCCTGTTTCATATTAATGACTTTTTACCCTTTTTGATGCATACACTATTTTATAATCAATTATATATTATATATTAGGTACTGACACACTGTCCTCATATACAGTAGAGACGATTTGTTAAAGAAACAAAAGATGCACACAAGAAACAGCAAATGTCTGTTGAATGCACAGTTGGTGTACTATTAGTTTAATATTTTGTCCTTTGCTTATGCAGAAGCTTTCTATATTTCTGGAGTTGGCTACTGATTTATTGCCTCTTATGCCAGTAATTATAGTAAAATTGATATATTAGTATAATTCTTGCCAACTACATCAACATCCTCTCAAAGCCTACCTCTAATGATGTAAGGATTAAACATCTTAATTTGGACAAAATAATGGGTTCTTAAACATAAAAAGGGAAAATTACATTCAGCATTTTGCTTTGTACACTTTATCAGCTTCCGGGTTTGTTGAGGATTTGGCTTTGGTGATGTTGGCTGCTTCAATAGAAGACCAGAAGAAGAACAACCATTCATATCTGAACATTTAAATGAGACAGTATGTGTGGCTGGAAAAATTACGAGCACAAAACCCACGATTAACTACCTTTCTGTAGTTATGAAAGAGGGAAGTAATTAAAAGAAAAAAAATCTCACTGTAGGAGGGGATAATACCTGAATTAATAGAGCATTGAGCCTCCCACTGTTGCTTAGAACTCATATTTCTGCAGGGAAGTTGAGTTTGAAATATGTTTTTGCAGACATTGACTGATTTATAGAGATTCCTTTCAAGTTCTATGTTTCACAGGTCAAGTGGCTTTCTTAAGAAACCCACTTATTAAGGGTTATGAACTTTGTTATTAATGCAATATTTTCACAAACCTATAGCACTTTAGAACGAAGTCATTCAGACTTTTGTTTTATATTCATTTTTCACAAGATTCCTAAATTCACTGCAAACACATTTTACAGATACCTACAAACTGCTCAACAGCTCCCCTTTCTAAATTTATAATCCAAAATTGCATTTTAAATTGACTCATAATAGTTGCAGTAGGGAGAGTCTTAAGTTTGACTCTTAACAGCTAACAGCAAACCTTTGAGAGTTGCCTTTTTGAACATTCTTTAGACAGTAAAACAAAAACATATAGACAACATAAGGACAATGATTGCTTAGCACACACACACACACACACACACACACACACACACACACACACACACACACACACACACACACACACACACACACACACACACACACACACACACACACGCGTACATAATATGTAATACACAGGTCATGTTTTAATGGATTTTAATAAGAAATACTAAATAAACATATGATTCCGTTCTGTAGTTAAACTGTAAAACAATGTACATATGATGTCAAAGAAATGACAAGTAATATCATACAACATAATCCCATATGAAACCATACAACATATTTTGAACTGTGCAAATACTTGAATAACTGTCTCCAAATAACAAAAGAATGTTTTAAACCTATTTAAATTCTAAAACATTTCTTCATATCGACTATGCAATCCACTTTTACTAACATCCGCAAAACAAAACAGAATAGAATAGAATTAAATAGAATAGAATAGAAAAAAAGCATTCTCAGTTTGTCCTTAGCCCACTTGTTATCCAAGTTTGCTATCTCAGGAGTGTGTGAGTCATCACAAGGCACAGAAACAATTGTGTGGTAAAATAGCAGAGCATTCTGGAAACACCAGTAAAAGGTCATAGCTTCACAGTAACGTTTTCAGCAGCTACAGACTAGTTTCAGAGATGGTTCTAACAGACAACATATTCCTACACAACTTAATGTTCTATGCATTTCTAGTTCGATTTATACATAAACGTTATAAAAGAAACAAACTTTATAAAAGAAAAATAAACATTGTATACAAAATATATATGTATATATAAATCACTTAATTACTAATACGTAAATTGTAGTACTGTAAAAGTACAACATATAATCAGAATGTTTCAGCCTTACTGCTATGTTCAAGACAGACATTTAAATGATGTGGGGGAAAATCACCACCCTCCATGATAATTAAGTTTCTTTAAATGATGCATGTAATACATACCACTCAGTTTCAGTTACTAATATTCACTGTAGACTGAATGTACCAGAGCTATTGCAATGTAAAGTGCAGCTAAAACACTGTGGGTCTCAATGGTATATAATACCTACTGGCATTTTTCAGTCATAGCACTGTTAAAGTCTGGCATGTGAAGTGAAGGATTAGACAGCAGGAATAAATTTCTCCCCCGATTCCTCAATCGGCTTTCCACACTCGCTACCTGGTGATACACAGAGAGACCGTGGGGGACTGATACACACAAAATACATCCCATCTTCAGTCAAGCTCAGTGATTCCCTACCTTGTCGTACTATGTCAATCTTTTTCTTCGAACACCCGGTGAGCTTTAGTATGAGGATTAGAAGCAGAAAAGCTGCTGGAGACGCCAGCCCTGGAATTCAAAATTTGTTTTACCATCAAAAGTCACTATAAAAGATTTAGCATGTCAACACATACATATCTATCAAGGTTGTTAAGTAATGTTATAGCAGTTTAGATATCAGTGAAGGTTACAGATGGCATGCGCCCTCCTGTCATGGAGCCCAGGAATGGAGGTTGCGGGGGTAGAAGTAGTAGAGTAATTTCTGCTGGTGGTTGGAGCTGTGGTTGGTGTGCTGTTGTATGTCTGAGAAAAAGACAGCGTGGAGGAAGGAGCTGCTTCATTTACAGAACTGACGTCAGAAGTGGTAGTTCCTGGAATTATCAGAACGTGTCTAAAAAGAAACCGCAAAGTTATAAATGAACACGTACTTCATTTTTCATAATGAAAAACTGCACAATGCTAAAAATTTTTAGTCCTGTACATTTTGCTTTGTATAACATCAGTGATCTCTTAACAAGACTTACCGTGGCTGACACTTAGAGTTACTTGTATTAGTGAAGGTTTTAGGTGGACATTTCTCACAGATAGGAAACCCATTTTCTTTAAAACAAGCAAACAAACAAAAACTTCAGCAGAATGAAAACACAAAGTAAAAAAGTAAATATATATTACCGGATATTACAAGCATATTATTACCTGAAATTATTATCCCTGAACCAATTGGGCAATAGCATCTTTTCAGTGTTTTGTCATAAGGAATAAAACCACTACGGCAATGACATTTAGTATTACTTGTTGATGTGCAGGCCAAAATCTTATAACTGTGCAAGCCTTTAGAATAAAAAGGACAATAAAGAAAAGTAAATACAACAGAGATCCAAAGCATACAAACAATATTGTGCTATTATACAACTTATTATTATTATTATTATTATTATTATTATTATTATTATTATTATTATTATTATTATTATTCACAGAGTAGTGATTATAAACCGACAAGACATTTTCAGTGCACCTGATATGAGCAAACACTTGTAACAGAAACATACACCTGACTGTAAGTTATACATTAATGTAGATTTGTTAATTACAGGCGGTTGTAGTTATTTCATAAAAGCCATGTGACCCATCTGAGAAAAATAAAGGTGGCTCTCGCTTGATTGTAAATGAAATTACCTACCACAAGGTTCACAGTTTTGACACTCTATACTCGAACTTTTTTTAGGGTTGTATTGATTATCCGGACAGGGTTCACATTTGGTCTTCGAGTGTGTAGCCCTCTCACCTGTATCACACACATATACACATCACGCTCAGTCAGTTCAAAAACATGAGTAACATCAGAGGTAATAATATTTATCTAAAATCAGACCAAAGATTTACCTGGTTTACAAACGATTTCAGAGGCAACATGATCTTGATAAATTGTTACCAAAGACAGGAAGCTCCAGATGAAGAAAGAGCTTTGACAGTGCATGGCAGTGCTGATTAAGAGATGTGATGTGTGTAACTAAAGGTGTGCTGCTTTGTTCAGAAAGAAACAGTGAATCAGATGTTGAGGCAGGATGAAATATCCTGTCACTTGCTAGATCAAAGATTCCATCCCACCCACAGTGAATCTATATTTAATAATGAAACAATTACATTTCGTTCCTGTGTTTAGGAATTAAATAATGACATTCATTTTTTTAAAAAGTGAGTTTAATGTCACCCAATGAGATTCATTTTAAAACTGAAATATTGTTTCTAAAATTAGCTCCAAGATGAAATAGTGGAAAGCGTAGGCTAATGAACTTTTAGATATCATAGACAGAGACATAATAATCTTATTTCTTATATCTTATAATATCATATTTAGTCTCTGAGATTTAGAAAAAGTAATTTAACCCAATTCTTGTTTTATAATTCCATCTACTGCAAAGTCACGTTTCCTGATTATAATACTTTTATTCTAATTTTACAAGAAGCCGCACAGGTCTTGGTTGAATCCTTATTCATTTCAAACATTCATTTCTAGTGTCTAAAATCATACTTCTAAGAAAATGGTTGCAGTGACTGTTTGAATTGTTTGGACTCAAAGTAAATGTCGTTTCACAATTACAGTCCTTTCTCAGATATCACCGTTATTTCTCATTAGGGCTGTTTTAAAATCTGCACAAATGAAAAGACCCTCTAGCTAAAAACATAATAACCAGTTATTCATAGGCATATTTAAAAACTAACTACAAATACACACAGGTTGTTTTGATGAATCATGAACAACATCAGTATTCTGCTTTTTAACACATTTGTAAGATTTATACAACAAACTAATTTTATATCAATCTGCTTGTGCTAATGAAATGTAATGGCTAAATTTTTAGAATAGGTCTTGCATTTATACAGTATCTCTACTCTTTTTAACAAATAGGTGAAAAATAATTCACTCAATTCATTCAAAGATAGAAAATTTTCAGCACGCAAAAAAGAAAAAACACTAAATCAACATAATCACCACTTTTTTTTCCAAGATATTTTTAGGTAAACATTTTCCATTTTGATTTTTATCATTGATATTTACTATGAATATTTTTAGCTATTTCCACTGTATCCTCAATATTCAAAACAACTTTTAAAAGGTTCCCCATTTTCTTGTAACAAGTCACAAGCCCAGGTACTGGAAAAAAAAAGAAAAAAACATGCCTCTTTACTCAAAACAGCATGACATTTTGAAAGCTGCACTCTTGCAGAGCTTCCGTCCTGGGTTTGTTATGTTGGTTAGAAATGGCAGAAAAATTTAGGACAGGTTACAAATGTTTTGTAATGCTATACATTCCTTTAGTTCATATTCAATTATTATCACTAACATGTGTACAGTATGGCTGTTCATGGGTATGCTTTTCGTGGTGGAAGACAAAAGTCGGTTATCAGAAATGGAAAAAATGTTTATGTTTGAAGGGGAAAACCAGTAAGGTTTTGATGGATTAATATATCCTCATCAATGTAGATTTTATCTGAAGGATTATTTTCTGTTCCACTGCTAAATGTTGAGATGAAGCACATTTAAAAAAAAAAACAAAGATACATTTAAACAACAACAGCAACACAAAATATGGAACATAATAATTGAACTACTTTGAATACTGTAAGAATAAAAATAATGTTTTGTTAACAGTACATAATAAGTCTTAAATGCAAAGAGAAATTTAAGTTCACAGTTTGCTTACAGTTTGTTTCAGTCTTGATCCAGAAGTTGCTATAGCTTTCAATAGCAGTGTGTTTCTACAGTTTCTACACTATAAAAACAAGAAACTAGTCACATGCTTATAACTGGAGTTAAGAATCAGCTGCATTACTTGTTTTTTGGCAGTCAGTGCTTTTTTTATTAACCCATGGAGGTCTGGATTTGGAGTCACACTCAAAATTGAAGTGGAAAAACACACTACAGGCTGATCCAACTTTGATGTAATGTCCTTAAAA
Source organism: Tachysurus fulvidraco (assembly GCF_022655615.1). Lineage (NCBI taxonomy): Eukaryota > Metazoa > Chordata > Actinopteri > Siluriformes > Bagridae > Tachysurus > Tachysurus fulvidraco. The sequence continues at coordinate 22,505,274 of NC_062522.1, forward strand.
CAAGTCAGAATGAGGCTCAGTAGTGTGTGTGGCCTCCACATGCCTGTATGACCTCCCTACAATGCCTGGGCATGCTCCTGATGAGGTGGTGGATGGTCTCCTGAGGGATCTCCTCCCATACCTGGACTAAAGCATCTGCCAACTCCTGGACAGTCTGTGGTGCAATGTGGCATTGGTGGATGGAGTGAGACACGTCCCAGATGTGCTCAATTGGATTCAGGTCTGGGGAATGGGCGGGCCAGTCCATAGCATCAATGCCTTCATCTTGCAGGAACTGCTGGCACACTCCAGCCACATGAGGGCTAGCCTTGTCTTGCATTATGAGGAACCTAGGGCCAACCGCACCGGCATATGGTCTCACAAGGGGTCTTAAGGATCTCATCTCGGTACCTAATGGCAGTCAGGCTACCTCTGGCGAGCACATGGAGGGCTGTGTGGCCCTCCAAAAAAATGCAACCCCACACCATTTCTGACCCACTGCCAAACTGGTCATGCTGGAGGATGACGCTGACAGACACAGCAAACCTTCTTGCCACAGCTCGCATTGATGTGCCATCCTGGATGAGCTGCACTACCTGAGCCACTTGTGTGGGTTGTAGACTCCGTTTCATGCTACCACTAGAGTGAAAGCACCGCCAGCATTCAGAAGTGACAAAAACTTCAACCAGAAAGCATAGGAACTGAGAAGTGGTCTGTGGTCACCACCTGCAGAACCACTCCTTTATTGGGGGTGTCTTGCTAATTGCCTATGTAGCATCTGGTACAGGTCATTTAGATTTCATGTACAAGGTACCCTAAACTTCAGCATCTACTCTTCAATCAACCGATGAGCAACACAGTTTTACGATTTTTATTGAGGGCTACATTCCACAGTGTCACACACAACTGGCTCCAGAATGCCTGGAGCATACACAAAGACCAGATAACCCCATGCCACTTCTCTGATTGAACTCATAGGGGCCAGAACAACCAGAACACACACACACACACACACACACACACACACACACACACACACACACACACACACACACACACACACACACACACACACACACACACAAAACACAATGGGACATTCCTTTTACTAATAAAACAAGTAGATAAGATACTCTAAGATTCTTATTCTTATAACCCTGTTGTAATGTGTTTCTTCTGTTAAGGCTTGCCTGACTTAAAATTATTTGCTCCTTACTTTCCTGACTAGGGTGTATTTTATTCATGTGTCAGAACACAACACTGTATTAACATCAGTTATACTCTAATTACTGATCCTGGCATGTTAATGTATACCTGTTCTAATGCTGTATGCCCCTTTAAGGTCTGATGTCAGAATGTATACGAAGTTATCGGTTTTTCACTTCCCTAATGAAAGTGCATTTTGTTTTGTGTTTCAGTTTTGTTTCTTTGCCTTTATCAGAACATAACACTGTATTAACATCAGTTACACTTTGATTACTGATCTGTGTATGTAATGTACTGCTGCCTTTATACTGTCATTCCCTTTCATGTTTAGTATCCAAATGACCACAGAATTATCATTTTTCAAACAATGGTGTATTTTATTTGAGCACGAAAGGCGCCATACCGTCTTAATACACCTTGGATAAAACTTAAAAGTCATCTAAAAGTTTTATAGCTAAAACACGCCCACAGACACCTGAAACAAAGGGAGTTTTTCCCTCCAAAATTCTGGCCGTAATATTGGCCATCTCCCCAAAGATGGGTGGAGTTCACGACCTTTAAATTGTCACAAACACCACCAATCCGTGGTCAGACTTTCGGAACAGCTTGGAGACGACTCTATCTTTCTTCAAAGAAGTTCCAGCAAGCTTCACTTCCAAGAACGACAACTGCTCTGATCTTCAGGAGAACTTGGAAGAATGTCTGACCCCACCCTACTGTAACTGACTCTTCAGAGATTTCTCTGTTGCATCTGGACTCTTGTGCAGTAAGCCAGTGCAAGTAACCGTTTCCTTTACCAACCAATTTAGATGCGTATTTTAAGTATGAACCTTGTATTGTGTCTTAAGGTGAATTTAAGTTTCTGGTGACGATTTCCCAGTTAGGATGTGATTAATTTTGAAGTTTAAGCTTGCCATTCCTTTCCTTCCTTTCTCTAATTTCTTCTTTCCATTCTCTTCCTCCCTTTCCCCAATTTTAATTTCTTTTGTGTTATTTCATTTTTGTTTGTTTGTGTAGTTAGTTTTATGTTGTGTTTGTCTCATTCATTAAATGCCATATTTTTGTGTCACAAGTGATTGTCTCTGAGTATCGCTCACAAACTTAAGGTACCTGCAACATCTGGTCTGAACTACATGCTCTATTAAGTTAATTTAATTTATATTACGGTATAAAGTAAAAGGGAAGTGAATCTTTCTTGGCCGGGAAGATACCGCCTTCATAGAATTAATAAAGGTTACACGGCCTGTTCGCCGGATGAACAGACCAAATAAGTGTAACGTTAATTCCATTACCGTTAATTTCAACTTAGGTTAAAATATTTAGGAGTCACTATAACACGTTATAATTACTTATAAATATTTACCTTGCTTCGTGAGCCAAAATCGCTACACCTATAATTTCCACCTGTTGTCTATTCCAACAGCTTGTGAATGGGCAGTTTGATTTCACAGAAGTGTGATTCACTTGGAGTTACATTGTGTTGTTTAAGTGTTCCCTTTATTTTTTTAACAGTGTATATATTCAGGATCCTTGATGATAAATTGGCACTCCTTCCACAAAGATAAAGTTTAGATACAATTTTGCACACTGGGACAGTCCTAAAGCCTATGTATAAGTGTCTAGGCATCCAGGTTCAGAAAAACTTCAGTACAGGTGAGGAGATCCTTAGCATATTGTATGCCTGGTTAGATATGGACTCTGGATAAAATTCAAATGAATGATTGTTAAAATGTTGGATAGTGTTGAATCCCATTTCATAGCTCTATTAGAAGGGGGTAGATCTAGTTGATAAAATTATATGAATGAAAATACTCTGCAAAGCAACCATAGCTTGCCCTTAAACATTAAAAGAGTAATTTCTTAAAAAGCATTATACAGTGAAGCATCAATATAGCCACACTTCTAAGTAAAATAGGTCTACTAATATAATAACAGTCACAAGGATACAGGGACATATAGCCATCACATACTGTGTTAACTGTAGCTCTAAAGCATTATAATATGATAATTAATATAACTATAAACTATAAACTAGGGGGGCACAGTGGCTTAGTGGTTATCACGTTCGCCTCACACCTCCAGGGTTGGGGGTTCGATTACCGTCTCCGCCTTGTGTGTGTGGAGTTTTCATGTTCTCCCCGTGCCTCAGAGGTTTCCTCCGGGTACTCCGGTTTCCTCCCCCGGTCCAAAGACATGCATGGTAGGTTGATTGGCATCTCTGGAAAATTGTCCGTAGTGTATGAGAGTGTATGTGTGTGCCATGTGATGGGTTGGCACTCCGTCCAGGTTGTATCCTGCCTCGATGCCTGTTGACGCCTCCGAGAAGTTCGGATAAGCGGTAGAAAATGAATGAATGAATGAATGAATGAATGAATGAATGAATGAATGAACTATATGAATGAAACTATAATATAAAAGTAAAATAAGAGCAACACACATGCTCCATAATATTCAGTCTGACATGATACCCCAGTACAAAGATGTCAGTTAGGTGAAGCATCTTTCCATGACCAGTTCCAGTTCTCACTGTCTGTCTCAGTGAGTTAGTGTTCAGTAAACTCAAATCCCATGTTCAGTTTACAAAAGGAATCAAGTCAAGTCAAGAAGCTTTTATTGTCATTTCAACCATATATAGCTGTTGCAGTACACAGTGAAATGAGACAAGGTTTCTCCAGGATCCTGGTGCTACGTAAAACAAAGACAGAGCTAAGGGCTGCAGATATACAAAAAGCAATCGTGTGATAAGACATTCATTTAAACCAGCAACCATTAGAGTACATTACTACTTTTATTGCCATTTCAAAACAGCTGGTGCAGTACACAATAAATTGAAATAACATTTGCATTGGTGTTACATAAAACAAGTTGCAAGAGACAACACAGAAATAAGTACACTACACAGTACTACATATATTAACATTCAAAATAAGCAACACTGCAAAACTATAATACTGTAGAATTGCTGATTAGCATCTGAAAATGACTTTTACACAGAAAAATAAATTATGTGCAATTAGACACTGGTTAGTTTTCTGGGCTCCTGATTCAGTGTACTGGCTTGTATTTGTAAGATCTTTTTTTTTTTTTTTTTTTGTAGAAGTGATGTAGATGGTGTTTTTCAAAAGACTGCTGCCTTTAAACACAACTAGATGCTGTATCCTGTAACATCCTCTGACAGTGGTGTGAACACTATGAGTGTGATACTATTTACTTAATTTTTGCTTTTTGCACATTCTGTATCACATTTCAGTCGATTGCTGTTTTGCACAATCCTTTACATTATCTCAGGTAACTGCTGCTATAATACTGTGTTCAATCCAGTATTTCTGCACACATACAGTAATATTGATTGAACATACAGTATTTACACTGGTCAGTGCTGTTTCTGTGTATTGTCTTTTGTGTACTGTCTTTTGTGTAATGACTTTTTGTCCTGCACTGTCTTTCTGTTTTTTTTGTCTTGTCCTGCACTGTCTTTCTGTCTTGTAATTTTTGTCCTGCAATGTCTTTCTGACTTTTGTCCTGCACTGTCTTGTTTGTCTTATCCTACACTGTCTTTTTGTCTTGTCCTGCACTTTCTGTCTTGTCCAGCACTGTCTTTCTGTCTTGTCCTGCACTTTCTGTCTTGTCCTACACTGTCTTTTTGTCTTGTCCTGCACTGTCTATCTGTTTTTCTGTCTTGTCCTGCACTGTCTATCTGTCATTCTGTCTTGCCCTGCTCTGTCTTTTTGTCTTGTCCTGCACTGTCTTTATGTCTTTTTGTCTTGTCCTGCACTGTTTGCACCAGGTTGCACAAATACACTGTATGTATATAGGACTAACTTACTAAGTCCTTATAGCTCCGTCTTTGTTCTATGTAGCACCAGGATCCTGGGGAAATGTTGTCTCATTTCACTGTGTACTGCAACAGCTATATATGGTTGTAATGACAATAAAAGCTTCTTGATTTGACTTGACTAATATATAACTTTGTCATTCTAAAATGAATGACCTAATAAATTAAATTATAATCCATTGTATTTATGTGTTGTAAATTCTGCTTTCATCGGATGACTTTAACACTCAGAACACTTAGTTTGTATAAAAATGAGTTAACTAGCCTTGCTGGCTATCACTAATCCTGAATTGAAATGGCGGATTATCCACAAACAGGTGCTGGTCATATAATTAGAATATCATCAAAAAGTTGATTTATTTCACTAATTCCATTGAAAAAGTGAAACTTGTATATTATATTCATTCATTACACCGATATATTTCAAATGTTTATTTCTTTTAATTTTGATGATTATAACTGACAACTAAGGAAAATCCCAAATTCAGTATCTCAGAAAATTAGAATATTACTTAAGACCAATAAAAAGAAAGGATTTTTAGAAATCTGGGCCAACTGAAAAGAATGAACATGAACATGAAGTATGAGCATGTACAGCACTCAATACTTAGTTGGGGCTCCTTTTGCCTGAATTACTGCAGCAATGCGGTGTGGCATGGAGTCGATCAGTCTGTGGCACTGCTCAGGTGTTATGAGAGCCCAGGTTGCTCTGATAGTGGACTTCAGCTCTTCTGCATTGTTGGGTCTGGCATATCACATTTTCCTCTTCACAATACCCCATAGATTTTCTATGGGTATAAGGTCAGGAGAGTTTGCTGGCCAATTAAGAACAGGGATCCCATGGTCCTTAAACCAGGTACTGGTAGCTTTGGCACTGTGTGCAGGTGCCAAGTCCTGTTGGAAAATGAAATCTGCATCTCCATAAAGTTGGTCAGCAGCAACCTGCACTGTCTTGTCTGTCTTGTCCTGCACTGTCTTTCTGTCTTTTTGTCTTATCCTGCACTGACTTTCTGTCCTTTTGTCTTGTCCTGCACTGTTTACCCTAGGTTGCACAGATGCACTGTATTTTAAATTGTAAATTTTGCTTTCATGATGACTTTAACACTCAATGACTTTAACACTCAGAACACTTAATTTGTATAAAAATGAGTTAACTAGCCTTGCTGGCTATCACTAAGCCTGAATAAAAAATGGCGGATTATCCAAATAAACAGTGCATCATACATCCCATTCATAAGGATTATAGGAAAGACTGTTTAACCCTTATAACAGATAGGAGGCGCTACAGCGTGACATCGTCTGTATTTTATGCTGCCCGAAGAAGATGACTTTTGTTTTGTTTACCTTCACTGTCTAACAGATGCTTTGAAAATGACTAAACGTCCATTTTCTGGTGTCTGTTTATTTTTTTAATAGTCGCACTTCATCTAAACTGAGCCTTGCCCAGGTTGTGTGTGAAACCAACAGGGTTTATTGAACTAGCATTTAGCTTTCCTGGCTAACATGGAGGAACCGTGGGATTTCGAGTTCCTCTCTCGAGTCGTGGACAGTTTAGTGTCATTTTTGGCCGAATTTGTGGACGACTGGCTGGCCAACGACATGAGAGTCGCCGTGTTCAAAATCCTTTTCAGCTGGCTCATCCTCAGTTTAATTGCCATACATTTCGCTTGGAAAGTTTACGGTAACAGAGTGAACGATATGTACTACAGGCAAGGTGAGAATCCGGCTAACTAAAATAAGTGCTATGTTTATTCACTGGGAAGCAAACATCTCGATTGACATATATGTTTTGGGATTGTAGTACAAAATAGACATTATATGGATATTATAGACAGGACCAGCTTTGTGTAAGTGATGAAAAAAATCCAGCTTCAATGCCCAGCTACCAAAACCCAGAGCTGCTCAAGCTGGTAGCCCATCTTTGCCAGCTGGTAAGTCATTTTCCAACCTTCTTTCTATCTGCCTTGTTGTTGATTGTGTAACTTTCTTTAAAACACTTTATATACTATGTTGTACAAAAACGGTTTAATTTCTACAATCTTGGTTTTGGTAGCTGGTCAGAACAAGCTGGATTGATCAGTATGGAGGGCTTTTCAAATATAAAAAGATATAAATAAAAGTTTTCATTTTTTACCTTTCAGATTAGATTCTGTGCCATCAACAAATGTTAAAAGCAGCTTGTTTGGCATTTTTGGTGAAACCTGTGTTTGTAAGAACAGTACACAGGATGGGATGAAGAAGTGACGTTGGGCTGATTTCTTTCTAGCCGAGACTGTAGATTCATGCAGCTTATCAGTGATTTATGTCATGCTGTTATACAGAGTGCAGCACACGCTAGGTATAGGTTTGATCATCATTTGGGCTGATATATGATCTTGCTGAAAAACCCTTAAAATGTTATTAGGCGTGATTAAGAAGGCGTGTGCCACACGTGTAAATGATGTGTATGATAATTACAATAACGAGTAACGATGAGGAAAATTAGGGGTCCCTTCACCGCAAGTACAGTTAAAAAAAGAGTAGACAGACTTAACAAAACTTGTCACACACAAAAGGATAGATGATAGTTCTCTATAGTTCAGAGATATACTGTTCTTCACCATGTGCATATTTGGAGGAAACATGAGATGAACTCAGTAGAGCATTACAGAACGGAAAAGCATAAAACATCAAAAATCACAAAGCCAGCTGTGTATACACCTTTGTGTGTGTAATTTTAGCTTTTATTATGCCATTGTCAGTTAAACCTCATGATCTAATTGACAACCTCATGACATTGCAAAAACTTGATAACCATCCCATCTCATATCATGAATATCTCTATTTGTAGACCTTTTAAATTAAAATTGCTGTTTTCTTCATCAGTGTAATTTACAGACATTAAAACCTTTCAAGCAAATTCTGGATTATACATATGAGGACTATTTTAGGATTATTTTGAAATCATTCCTTTTTGTTGATATAGGAACTGGGGGACAGAAAGGTGGCACCCCAGATACAGCAACTCACCTGAGTGGATGGTAGGTGTCCAGACTTCTTTGTAGTGCATGTACTCTCAGATGAAAAGTATGTATTCTTTATTTAGCTATCATGCTCTACATGGCAGACCAATGATTTGATTTCAGCTTTATTGATATAAGTAAATGTGAAGGTTTTTTCCAGAGCTATATGAAAAAAAAAGTAAACATTTTAACTATACCAAGCATTGGTTTAATTATATAGTACCCTAACATTTAGTTTAGTTATTACTACCGATCTTGTATTGTTTCCTAAATACTGTCTGACATAAAGTCATAAATTATTTTTTTTTGTTCAGGGAGAATGCTGCCAGAGAAATCCTAAAGTCACACCATGAGTGATCAAACATATTTTGGCTTGAGATGGGACCACGTTGACTAAGAATACCCAAGTCTCACTGTATCCACACTGCTGAAAAAAAAAACATTCCAGAGGTGAGCATATGAAGGCTTTGGAAGTCATGGTGATACTTATGGCACAAGAAAACAAAAAAAAATAAAAAGGAACCAGTTAGGTGGCTTGGCGAAAAGGATTTGAAGAACTGGCGTTTGAGACGTCTAGCGGCACATTGTTTGAAAGACTCTTTGTAATAAGTAAATTCTATGGATCCTGATATGTATTGAACTTCATGTCCATCCTCTCAGTTGCAAGCTTGTACATATAACAGTGAAGACAATATAGCTCTCCTAGTCTCAGCATGCTTGGGTTTTCAGCAAAACTAATACGTTACCATTTAATTTATTTAAAAATATTTCGCATTACTTAACCTTCCAGCTGAGTCTGAACACAAAAGGGACCGAATTGACTACAACAATACATCTCATAATAAAGTGAATTTGTTAACTATTTTACACTCAACAGATGACCCAGAAAAACAATGCAGTGCTGTCTTATAAGCCTTACCGAAAATACTTCATAGGTGTATGCAAATAACTAACGTATTTGTCTGCAGGCTAAATAAGCATTGGTTTTTGCAGAAAAACAGACTGTCTACCACGTCACACATTCCTATGCACTCTGGAGTGAAAAACAATAAAAGGTCATTCTTACTGATGAGTTCTATCATTATTTCCAACTTATTTCTATTGTATTTTTAAAAGTTTGTTTAAAATGTTTTGTTGTTTATTGGTCACTCTTAGAGCTGAATTTTATACAGTCATGTCCATGTTACACTGTATATACAGAATTACTTGTTAAAACAATCAACAATGTAACATGCTTTATTATGAAAATAACCTTATTTAGATGGCACTAGGAACGTTTGATCCTCTCAATCCTAATAGCCTATTTTTCATAAACTTCATGACAAATCTCAAAACGAGTGGAATTATTATTGTTATTGTGGTGATGGGAGTGGAGGCAGAATCAGCATATGAACATCCATTACATTGGTACCGGTAAGCCCTGGCAGAAGCAAATTTTGCCCTTTGGATAGAGACGAGAAAAATGTAAATGAATCGTTGTTCTGAAGAAATTCATCAATGTCCAGTCCTTGACTTCTGGCCTTTGATGCTATGTTCCCATCAGTAACTGCTCCAGCTGCTTCAGTTGGTCCATCCTGACCATCAGTTCCACCACTGAGGAACATGGTCATGCTATTTTCTGTTGCCCTGCTGAGTTCTAGCCCCACCCTCAGGGCTAGCTCTTGGTTCCTTCCACCTCTACCTTTCCCCAGTAGATGGACGGTGGGTTCACCTCCAGCCAGCAAGCATGTGGCCTGCCAGCTTTCCTGGCAGCCCATTTCCAATTTATTTAATGTGTGGCAAAGTTCCCAGCTTCTCACCCCAACCTCTGGCCCAAGTTTGAGAATCTGATCTCTCAGCTCTGTAGATTTCTTCCCTGCAGAACAGGCGAAGCAAGACAACAAACCATAGAATTGGGCCACAGATTGAACATTACCACACACCCCTGGTGATATAATTACTGGTCGAAGGCCTAACTCTTTTGCTTTAAGGCTGGCACACTCCAGAGCAATAGTGTTGGAACCAATCACAGTATTTAGAATGTTGACTTGCTGTGTTTGATCCTTCAGGCTGCTTTCCTGTTGGGAAGCAATTTGATTCAGAACCTCTTTCACAGATAAGGGGAGAGTGGCAGAGAGGTTGTAGCGGTTCAGTATGGTCCAAACTGTCTCCACTGATGTCTCACTCCATACTGTCGGTCCACTGGCTATAAGATCTACTGGATCCCCAATGATGTCAGACAGAATCAGACCCACCACCTAAGAAAAGGGCCAAAATGGAATTACATTAAAAAAAATCTAAGTATACCCTAATTTAATTGTTTGTTTTTACTTATCAGGATCTAAAGAACATCCGTGTGGACCTGACCATCTTTTGTTTAAAAAATAACAACAAAACCCACAACAGATTCCAATATGTAGTTATTTTTCCCTCTTCGTCATATCTCTAAGCATAACATGGTATGACCTTGAACTGAATTTGTTGTGATGTCCGCTCCGTGGAAAAGGTCTTGAAGGTTCTCCATTGTATACAATCCTTTTCACTTTAGAACTTTAAATTTTAAATTTAAATACAGAGTTTGATATATAGATACATTGTTTGCCATTATAGAGGTTATAGAAGCTAGATGCCCTTTCTTTTCATAGAGAAATAGAGAAAATGGATTTGCATATACATTTTATGTATATAAAATGACATAAAGTGTGTAAGAGAGAGAGTGAGAAATGGAGAAATACTTTATGCAGCAAAGCCAGATATTTGGTCCAAAAAACAAAACAAAACAAAAACCATGCAAGTGAACTCTAGGTTAACACTAGATGGGCTTCCTAAATGCAAAACAGTGACTCATATTTGTCAATATTATAAACAAACCTCTGCACAGAAGTGCATGTACACTTTTCTGAAATCAACAGTGGAAAATATATGACTCACTTGCATCATAAACAACAAGTTATAAGTCATATCAGTGAGACACTTCATCATTGTGGAAGTAACAGTAGTAAATGAATGAAAGGCAAGTTCATATGCCCTGGAAGTGTGAAAAAACAAAAAAAAAAAACCCAACAATTTCTTTACAGCTGCAGTGAAATGTATTGGATTTGAATCTGATCTGGGACCACATAAAAAAGAGGCTTAATTAAACATAAAAAAGTATCACAATCAAATCATTTTAGTATGTTATATGAATGAATCCTGTTTAATGGTTTTGTGGAAACAGTTACACAGTATAGACTTACCTGGGCAGGGTGTGCACAACGTGCTAGACCCCCACCTTTCAGCAGAGACAAGGCTCGTCTCACTGTGTTTAATTCCTGAATTGTAGCCCCTGAAGCCGCTAGATGACGTGTCACTTCCTGTTTTTCCTGCAGGGTTACTGGAGGGACTGGGGCAGGTAATAAAGCTGAACCACCACCTACAAAGATATGCCAAATAAGCAAACAAACACATAAATACCTACAATGTCTATTTCAAATTAGAGCACACATTTTAACTAAAATCCACTCAAGTGGCAAACATGTTATTAGTCACATTTATGTATACTTTTGTTTGAAGCTTGGATGCTGATTATAAAGTAAAAATGTAATTTACCTGATATGAGAACAAGCAGCAGATCTCGCTCAGTCAAGCTGCTTGCTAATTCCCGGATGCTCTCTGCTGATCTTTGGGCATCTGTGTCTGGCAGGTTGTGTTTAGCTCCTTCCATCACCTTGATTTTACTGCTGGAGTCTAGCAGCATATTCCTGAAATTATAGAAACGGTGTATCAAAGGTCGTATTAACACTGTGAAGTGCAATTAAATATCTGTCCTTAAGTGTAAATGTTTACTGTCTTCCACAGCAGCTCATAAAGGACTGTTGTCAGAAACAGTCCACTGGAAATCTTTTTGTACTATAAAGTTACACTCTTTACCACACGTATATTATTATTATTTTATACACGTCAAACAAATTGTAGGTTGATGCGCTATACTGGAAAAATAATCATTAAAAATGAATAATTGAAATGGGTGAAAAAATACAAACAGGAATAGTGTCAATAAAATAATATAATATATAAAATAATAAATGCAGAAGAAACTTTATATTTCAGTTAATTGGTTGTGAAGTCATTGTTTCATAATGAAATGAAGCTGTTTGTACCCCCTAATAAATATTGAGCTGTGTTCTAGATCCACCTTTTCAACTTAAAATAATAAATACAACTGATACCTACTGCTTCCTGTGATGTTGCAGTGTTTCCTGGATTCCATGAGGCACACTAACTATCCCTTGAACCAGGTGATCTCCCACAATCCTCTCTGCCTCTGCAGCCATCCCCAGCACAGCTTTCCCGAAACCCACCAGATGCAGGTTATGACGAAGCTCAAAACGGTGCTCAGCCACCACCAGCTCATCGCCCTGACGCTGTAGAGCTCTGCGCACTATGTTGTCCGGCTGCACTCCCTCTACAGCAGCAGCAAAGATGGCACGAGCCTGCTCTTCTACTGAACACATGCTTCTGACCCGTAGAGGGCTCCAATGAAGAACAGAGCGAGAGAGGGTTAGGACTCGGGCCATGGACTGAACGATTCATCCACGCTGGTGGGAAAAAGGAACAATTAAACAATAATAATTGTTTATTTGAACAATAAAGGTAAACTTCAGAAATGTTAAAAAAATGAGATGTATTGTACAGAGTGCAATAAATTAATCAAATAATAATTTTAACACTTGTAACAGTACGACACTATAATTACTTTTTGCACAACATTCACTGCCTCAAACAGATTTTTCCTACAGCACACATTGCATATATTGTACAGATCTCACTAAAAATACAAAGATGCACAAACCTGCATTCATCTGCTATATTTTTATATTTTCTATATAAATTTCCTTCCTCTATAGGTTAATTCTATATTTTCTGTATTCTGCCAGCTCACTTACATAAAAGTTCAATTGAATTCAGAACTACTAACAACAAAAATTGGCACGAAACCATGTAATCACATGTAGCAAAAGACCAGCTCAGAAATCAAGTGATAAAAAAGAAAGCTTTACTGTTAAGAAACTTTTTTTAATATCACTTTTTTTAATATCAATCCAGTAGTTTGAATCCTAAGGCAGTAGAGCTCCTACTGAGCAGCCGAGAAAATGACTAAGCTTCATGATGTTACAGACATATTGCTTAAAAGTGATTAATAAATGCAATCACCAACAAATAAACTGCATTGAACTAGATCACCTGATCGGCATTCATAAAACAGAAGCAAGTTCCTCATTCAAGCTCTTACCAGTACTACCGGGATTAAGGAAAAGCTCTTTTTTCTAAGTGACACATACAATCAAAACTCTGTGCTCAAACTGCAGATCACTAAACCTGTTTACTTTGTGAATAATGATTGACTAGTGCTGGCCATAAGCCATGGAGGACAAACAGTAGGGTTGAATCATTACCTCATTCTTCGAAGGCCTCTTCAACCGCACCAGACAGATTGACTGTTGGACACACACACACACACACACACACACACACACACACACACACACACACACACACACACACACACACACACACACACACACACACGAGGTCACTACAAAAGGTAAAGTGTTCTAAAGGTACAAGGACAGGACAATATTTTGAATTTATATTTGACCTATAACCATAGATTCTATAACCACATTTTGTAAGTCAATAAATTTGTTATTTTAAAGAAATAAGTCGTGATGATGTGATTTCTGATTGTGTAATCAGTCAGAAAAACTAGTTTTTTTGTCACAAAAAATGAAGTGCTTTAAAACACATATTTCTGCATGGGGTCAGAGCGCATGGTCAACCACTGGAGCAGAGTGGGTAAAGGTCCATGCAATCCAAATATAGAAAATAAGGCCAATAGAAACATTCTTCACACTTGTAGCTGTCCTGTAAGTTTTACATCATCCTTTGCTATTTGTACCTTGTAGCATCACACTGACATTTTAATAAAAATAATCTGACACTGCCAGAACTTTGTCATCAACTGTCTTTGATTGCAATGCCATTAAATTTTAAAACTGGCATTTTTCTGGCAGTTATCTGTACAGATGTCTAGTTTAGACGGTCAAATATATTTCATAGAAACTGAGTGTTGTGAGTTTGAAGACATTATGATGAGTAAGCTGTTGTTGCATTGAAGAACAGTTTTCCACACAGTGCATTGGCTGTTTCAGTCTTTCAGTGGATTCTCAGTAAACCCAGGCTGTTATGATTGGTTGTGCTATGTAAAATTTACCAACCAACTAATAAAAGGCATTTTAATTGATAGTAACTGCAACCTTTTACTGAAATGACATTGTTTGATATCATAGCTACATTTGTAGTCAACTTGTATACAGATAAGGATCAGTCAAAATAAATGCTTTCCCACTTACATTGTTCATGTCATCTAAACTTTCTGTCACATTTACTGAGAGTATAAATTAAACGACAGTGCGTTTGCTCTCATGAACAGTTTTGATGGAAATGAGAATATTTATAAGTTATATTTAATACATGTCTGATGTGTAATTTATTATATTACTGTTTTATTACTAGGAAAAATTCAAAATGAAGAGTACGAAATATTGTGTTCTTATTTTTAATGTATGCTTTTATATACTGAAATATTTTCTCTAGTTTCCCTACTGTATCATTATTAAGGCAAACACATAATCTGTAGGAATAACAACGAAAGCACTGTAGCTGTGTGTAGTTGTAATGTTAGCTGCATAAACTGGTTTCAGTGACTGTTAAATGTAACAGAAACCATTTTATCATCACACACAAAATGTGTGTGTGTGTGTGTGTGTGCAGGCAGGGTCTACACAAAAAAAGAGTATAGGACACTACACTTATAGAAAGCATTTTATCATCACACAAAATGTGTATGTGTGTGTAAGGCAGGGTGTACACAAAAATGAGTATAGGACACTACACTTATAGAACCCTTTATTCGTCACACACAAAATTTGTGTGTGTGTGTGTGTGTGTGTGTGTGTGTGTGATTGAATACGAGGTCTACACAAAAAAAAGAGTACAGGACACTACACTTAGATACCTTATCATCACACACAAAATGTGTGTGGGTGTTTATGTGTATATGTGTGTAGGTATGTATGTGTGTATATATGTATGTACGTATGTATGTGAGTTTGTGTGTATGTGTGTGTGTGTGCGTGTGTGTGTGTGTGTGAAGGCGGGGCCACAGGACAGAGGTCTACACAAAACAGAGTATAGGAGACATTACACTTATATTAGTTAATACTATATTGTGTGTTTCGGCTTTGTGTTGCAGCTTTAAGCAGAAAACTAAAGGCTATAAACTGAACTCTAAACTGACCTGAAGGATTTCAGCCGCTCTTCTGTTTGCACTATAGCGGTTTGTAAGCATACACATCACTTCCGGAACAAAACAATCACTGTTAAAATAAAAGTTTAGAGGATTGGGTAAAGTATAGAGGATTGGGACGGGTTTTGTATATGATTTTGTGATTATAATTACGATAAAAAAAAGTTTAAACAATAAAAAGCTCTAAACATATACGATATAACACTGTTAAGGAACGTGTTATTCACATTTTAAGTAGCTATACGTATTGACCACAGGGCGGCGCTGTTATACCTTCCCAGGTAGCACACTGACGTTGGTTCTCCATAAGAATGACAGCTGTCTCCCTTCTAGTGGTTTGACACTTTAACAGCTAGAATAATTGCTTACAGAGTGTTCAGTTTTGTGCAGAATTACATAAACCAATATTTCCCAGCAGTAAACAGTAATAAACTAAGCAAAGTCTTTATTTGGTAGGTCAAACCAAATAAAAATCTAAAGTAGCCTTAGTTTTAGGAATCATTTGTACAGTTTTTGGCTGGTAGGTTTTAAGTACTGACTTTTACACAGTACTGTACCTATTCTGTATGGCTACTAAAGGACAAGTGCACACCGAAAAATCTGTTTTTACTGACCCCCACCTTACTCCTCTCTTAGATTGCTTCACCCGAGAATGTGCTGAGGATTGCTTCACATGGATAGCCTAAAGACTGCTGAGAGCTTGCTATGGATGGTCTCATCTGAATAACCTAAAAGCTGCACTTACTGAAAACAGTTTAAGATCAAGTCTAATACATCATTCTGAGTCTACAGTCTATTTCAACATTTCTGTAAAGAAATGTCCATTGTTAAAAGTCCTATATAAAGAAAACAAATTTTAATTGAATCAATGACAACATTCATTATGCACATACAATAACATGAGGCAAGGTAGTGGGTAAGAGCTCATCTACAATTTCACATATTTTGAATTCCATGGAAGAAATAAAAAACAAATAAATAAAATAATTTTGATAAAGGTAATATGCAATTGATGGGTTGGTACCCTGTTCAGGATGTCCTCTGCTTTGTGCCCTGAGTCCCCTGGGATTGACTATAGTCCCATCACGTCCCTGTGCAGGATAAGGCGTGCAGCCAATGAATGGATCCAGGGATAGATGCTACAATACTTAGACAAAGCAGCAGCATTTAGCAGGTAGCATTGCTTCCTGACAGCCCATCCTATTCCCGCCTCACACATAGTGTTCCTGTGACAGGCTGTGAATCAACCACAACCCTGACCAAGGATAAAGCAGTTACGGAAGATAATGTAAATGTTAAACAAATAAAGAATGAAGATAATATAAAATAAATGTATTTAAATAATTTCTGCGACAATCAATCCAAATACGTTAAGCTAGTACATTTTGGGCAACATTTTTTTAACAATCTTATGTGAGCTACAGCCATAACCTTAATAAACCTAATATAATTTGGGAAGAATTAGGCCTGCAAATGTTCATGCTTGGATTGACACTGTATCTGAGTCTGGGTTTGAAGCCAAGTTGCTTGCTTTGCAATGTTTCTTACTCATGGATAAATAATGCACATTGATCTATTCTTATTTTGCTTTAATACTCAGATGAGGGGATATTACATGGCTAGAGTCTCACATTCTCACAACTTGTTCTTGAATGTTATACATCTAGCAGCAAGGACCACAGCCAAGATAAACACACTGCTTGTTTTTTATGTTTTAAGGTGAGTTGAGTCTGTGATTACTTTTCTGCCTGTAAACTGAGCAATGCATTAATTTTAAAGTGATTGTGGTATGCAGATATGGATATGACAAGGAGACAACTGATTTTAGCTGGAGTTGACAGAGAGTGAGCTATGAGCCATGAAGACTTAAAAAAGAAAAAAAAAAGAACAAAGGTGGTCTCAAATTGGTATGGGGCTATATTTGGCTCTCCTCTAGGAGCTTAGTTCTTATTCTCCATAAATGACAAAGATGTATCGCTTCTCTACATTCAATTAGATCTCCTCTCTTTTTCATTATAATGGCTATGGAGAATAATGGTAACTGGAAAGGATGGAAACAGAATTAGCCACTGCTACCACTTTGTCATGCTCAGGTTAAGATTCATCTTCATGGGGCTTTTCCTCTATAGTACCAGTTTGCTCTTATTATTCCATTAGCCTACAGCAGAAATTGTGCAAGCTCATAATACTCTCCACTGGTGACCTTATTGGCTGTGTTCAGACTATTCTAAAGCTTCTAGGTGTGATTTATTTTAATAAACACATTGCACATTATGTATACAGATTTTTTTTGGCTTTTGATTGTTTGCTGTTTCAATTTAATATACGCAATATATTAGGAAACAAAAAATGAGGATGGATCAAAACTGAGACAATTATGAAAGGATTTCCTTCCTATGTCTGGAAACCAATTAATTAACTGAAATGAATACACTTCAGCGTGCCATTCTGATTGAATTTTTTTGTAAATTCTTGTTCTGGCAACTAATAAAACAAATTTGTTTATGGTCATGGTGGCTAGCTCATTAAAGCAGTTCAGGACCAGCAGAACCAGCTTTGACCAGCATTCAGTCTAATCTAAGCTTTTTATGTACTGTACAAATACACCTACTAACTATCTAGTGAATCTAAAAAAAAAAAACTTTATGTTCAAACTTATTCACAGGAAGCCAGTTCCATGCAGAGATAGTTCCTAATTTGGCTTGTTACAGAGCCCAGGACAGCTACAGAGACATCATCTACTATCTACTTTACTGATGGCTATTTATCAGTCACAAGGAAAGAGGGAATTTACATAATGATGCTGTCATGGTCGGCGTACTTGCTCCGCCTCCCAGCCGGCAACACAGAGAAGCCTCGCCGGAATATTAGCAGCTGAGCTGAATATTAGCATTACCTCGCCAAGCAGCTGTGTACAGTACGCCCCCCGAGCTGAAGCCACACGTGCATCCCGTACAGCAGATCCTGAACCGATGCAGCTGGATTACACACGCTTCACGCCTGAGGAACGAGCGCGCTGCTTCCGTCTCCAACTCTGCCTGTACTGCGGGGAGGCCGGACACAGACTGGCGGCCTGCCCGACCAGACCTCCCAGCAGGCGGAACACCTCGGTTCTGACTCTTTCACTCCTCGACCCCCTAGCTGCGCCCAAGTTCAAGTGCAAATCCGTATACAGGGGAAGTGGATTAGTCTACCTGCTCTCATTGATTCCGGAGCCACGGGGAATTTTATGTCAAAAGAATTCATTCACGAAGGGCCAGTAACTTCATGTGTTTTCCCTTTGGCAGTGGAGGTGATAGACGGCCGACCTCTCAGTGAAGGCTGCATCACCCACATCACAGAGGATGTGGCCTCACCTGGTACCCTGAAGCCACGACAGCGTTCAGCCGCCTGAAAGAAAGTTTTACCTCGGCTCCCATCCTCCACCATCCAGATCCGAACCGTCCGCTGATAGTGGAGGTGGACGCCTCCAGCACCGGAATTGGAGCTGTATTGTCCCAATGCCAGGGGGCAGCCAACAAAATGTTCCCGTGTGCGTGCTACTCATGCAAGTTGTCCCCGGCAGAACGTAACTACAATGTGGGGGATCGGGACCTGCTCGCCATGAAAGCTGCGTTTGAAGAATGGCTGCACTGGGTAGAGGGCGCTCTGTACCCGTTCACGGTTCTCACCGATCACTGTAACCTGGAATATCTCGGCGCCACCAAACGCATGAACCCACGCCAGGCCAGGTGGGCCATGTTCTTCACCCGCTTCCGATTCTCTGTGACGTACTGACCCGTAACTAAGAACGCCAAAGCCGATACACTGTCCCGAATGTTCCAGGAACCCGGCTCGGACATGCCCCCCGAGCTCATCATTCCTGAAACCCACATCCTCGCACCCATCCAGTGGGACATGACCGAGATCACCCAGACCAACGCACAAACACCACCTCCAGCCGAGTGTCCGTCCTCAAAAATCTACGTGCCCGAGAACCTACAAGCCAGCCTCCAGGAGCTCTTGCACTCCACACCTAGCTCCGGTCACCCCGGCATTGCAGGAACTACGCACCTTGCACAAAACTAGTTCCGGTGGCCGTCTGTGTCTGCGGACGCACGAGCATTCGTCCGCGCCTGCGCCGTCTGCAGCACCTCCAAGCCCTCTCACCAGCTCCTCGCGGGCCTCCTGATGCCACTACCCACACCACAACGGCCCTGGTCGCACATTATGCTGGACTTCGTCACCGATCTTCCCCGCTCAGATAACTGCACGGTCATCCTCACAGTAACAGACCGATTTTTCAAGGCCAGCCGTCTAATTACCCTGCCCAAGCTCCCCACGGCTTTTGAAACCACCAAGGCTTTGTGTAATCACGTCTTCCGGTACTACGGGCTGCCCGAAGACATCGTTTCCGAGCGCGGTCCCCAGTTCACCCGACGCGTCTGGTCGGCGTTCTTCAAAAAGCTCGGCGTCAACGTCAACCTCACCTCGGGGTACCGTCCGCAGGCCAACTGGCAGATGGAACGGCTAAATCAAGAACTCATCCGCATATTGTCACAGCAATCAGGCCGACTGGAGCAAGTACTTGTTATGGGCCGAATACACGCAAAATTCCCTCATCAAAGCCGCCACCGGTCTGACTCCGTTTCAGTGCGTCCTGGGCTTCCAACCTCCGCTGTTCCCATGGTCCAACACGCCCTCCGAGCTGCCGGCTGTCAACGACTGGTTTCGCCGGAGTGAGGAGATGTGGAGTGCAGCACACCGGCAGCTGCAGTGAGCCGTGCGCAAACAGAAGACACAAGCTGACAGGCATCGCCGAGAGCATCCCGACTACCGACCTGGTCAGTGGGTCTGGCTATCTACCCGTGACCTCCGCCTCCGGCTGCCCTGCCGTAAGCTCAACCCTAGATATGTGGGGCCGTTCCGGATCGCCAAACAGATCTTATCGCCTGGCACTCCCTCCGACATACCGCATCTCCCTGACCTTCCACACCTCTCTGCTGAAGCCCGCCGATGGACCTGCAAGTCACCTAGGGGGCCCCACCGATCCACCGGCACTTCTCCTAGTTGGCAACAAGGAGGCGTACCAGGTCCGCGAGCTACTAGATTCCAGACGGAGAGGTGGTCACCTGGAGTACCAGGCCAACTGGGAGGGGTATGGACCGGAAGAACGTTCCTGGGTGAAGGCAGGGGACATCTTGGACCCCTCAATGACAGCCGACTTTCATTGGCAGCATCCGGACAAACCAGATCCCCGGCCTCGTGGTCGATCCCGGCGCCGCACGCAACCTCGCGTCGGGAGCTGCTCGCAGGGGGGGCTCTGTCACGGTCAGCGCACCTGCCCTGCCTCCTAGCTGGCAACACAATAGGCACTTCCGGAATGCGATTCCCATAAAGCCCTGTGCGGACTAATTACGCCACCAGCTGTTTCCCATTTCCTATGCTATAAAGACTGAACTTGAACTTTCCCCCAGTGTAAACTAAACTGTTGAGCTTCTTCTTTTGAAGCCATTCATTTCTAACATTCAACCCTACATGTTGAGATTGCTATTTGTAGCTATCTGTGATTCCCAAAAAACAGCCTCATAGCATGATGCCACCACCACCACCACCACCACCAAGTTTCTGGGCATCATGTATCATTTTGTTGTGTACCTTGTATTTTACGTCCAAAAAAAAATCTATTAATTATGGACAATTTTGCAAAACAGCTTTGCAGAAATATATAAAATCAGAATATAAATTCTAATATTTTACATTTATCCCTAATGAGTTAGTCAGAGGTGGCTGTGGAAAAAACTCCCTGAGTAGATAAGAGGAAGAAACCTTAAGAGGAATCAGACTCAAAAGGGAACCAATCCTCTATATAATCTCATGAACATGAGTTTGGATGTGATTGTTTAATTCTGAGTGCAATTACATGGTCCATTGTAAAAGACTGCTCACACTTATTTAACCAGTGGTTTGTGAGATTTTGATTTTACTTTTTTCAAAGGGATGTTCTTGGTTGTTGAATCACAATCGTGGTGGAAAAAGATTTACAAGGTTAACATGACTTTTTTTACATCCCAAAATATGCAATTTTAACAACTTTGTGTCAACTTTTACATCTAGATTTTATAAATTACCTTTCTATTCTGCTGAAATGAAAGACAAAAATATGTACAAAATATAAATTAAATATTAAATGAGGATGAATGCTCTAATCTCTATGGACAGATAGCAAAGTCTGGTAGCATCCAGATTCCAGGATTACTTCCCATGTTGATTGACTCAAACCACAAATTACCACTAGCACTCTGTCTATAAAAGTCACTAAAAACAAAAACCTTTATGGTCTGTGACCTTAAAGCTTTTAGAGAACAAACATGTTTTCAAAGCCTTCTCTGTCAGTACTCATAAGCTTAAGAGTCTGATTTCATTCGTCATCCCTTTGCCAATTATTCTTGCTTTTCTTAGTAGCCTCATGTGGAGCCTCTACGTCAAGTATTTTATACAACCTGGATCCTATGCTGGTAATCCACAGGGAGTATCAACTCAGAATCTCTCTTGAAAGAGAAAGTTTTATTAAAATTTTAAATTTTATTAAAATGTCACTGAATGACATGCTAGTGCATAAATAAAATTGTTCTTTACATTTAATATTAACAAAATAAGCAAAGAGAAAGTCTAATACAGAAAGTGCTGATCAAGGCTAGAAGGCACCATGATTCCACTTGCTTTATTCCTTAAGCATGTGTAAGAAGAGTCGGGTCTATTATTGAGGTTTTCTTAAAAACGAGTGTAGCAAACAAGGGTAGATTAGAAGAAAGAACACAAGGTTAGAAAACACTGAAACAAGTGAAGGAATTAGGAAAGAAAAATTACTGTTAAATAATATAGACAGCAAGGAAGGTATGTATGTAGGTAGTTGAGTACAGAGAGCAAGTACATCAAAATAAATAGTTTTGGAATAGAAATAAACATAACACATTATAAACTGCTTCACTGTTATAGAAGTGCCAACAGGGGACACCTGAGGCTGATGATCTGCTTGGGTAGTTGCTGCGGGTGATCTGCTGCTAAGCAACTAATGCATCATTTCTCACATGAATTGAGTGTGAGAGCGTGCAACTGGGACAAGTCGTAGAACATTCTCTGTTGTTTTTCCGGAAAAAGCTCCATGAACTTTGCCGTTTCTTAGAAATGAGATGGTTAGAAAAGTGAATTAGAGAACATAATGTTGTTAAAGGTTTGCTGAAGATATATGGAGTAGCTGCCTGATGAATGGTAACGATGTGCTATAAAGGCTGCTGCTGTACTACTTTGTCTTATACTCACTTGAACATAGAGTAATTAAATAAGCATAATTACTGGAATAACTTTAAATTAGGGAGTTTTTTTTAGTTTAACAAGGGAAAAGCACAGAAAGTATCATGAGAGCATTTTCTCCAGTGTCTATCATGACACTATCATGCTAATTTGAGAGACAGTCCCTCCAGGATTCAGAATAATTTAAGATTCCTGCACTCACAGACAGTAACACAAAATCACTCAAGCTCTAGTATATTCACAGCAACATACAATTTATCAAAATGGCAGAATATTTCCTTAGTTTTCATTGTGTGACAGACAAACATGAGTGCATCAAACCTCATCACATAAAATAAAAATAATTGCATATGTGTCATTACTAATAGCAGTTTTAAAAGAAGAATCTTCTGCTTGCAATTTTAACAATTTCTAATATATATATATATATATATATATATATATATATATATATATATATATATATATATATATATATATATTTGTTTTTTTTTCTCAGTTAAAAGATTTCTGAACTTTTCCTGGCCACTTGCCTGAATGGTTAATATGCCTGGTACTGCTAGGAAGTTAAGTGTAAAGGCGGTAAAACTCATTTTATTAAACCAGAAGAAAAACAGATACTTCTTCTGCACATTGCAGTGCAATGGTCTGTCGAAGAGGGTAGCGTTTTAAAATTATTTCTAAAGTGCAAACAAACCACAATATTTTACTGCTTCCTGAGAGCCCCACGCGGAAATTCCACTCTGTCTGGTCCTACAGTATATGCTTTTCTGCTGCTTGTGCTAGAACTTTCTAACATAAACATTGTGTGAGTTATTTACTTTGCTGAGAAGACGCTGCTTGTCAATCAGGATGTGATGCATGCTCGCACCCACACAGTCCTGATCAGGCAGAAAAGAGGGACTTTTGTGGCTTTTAGCTGTAATTAAATTGTTTTTATATATATATATATATATATATATATATATATATATATATATATATATATATATATATATATATATATATATATATACATATATATATATATATATATATATATATAGAGAGCGAGAGAGAGAGAGAGAGAGAGAGAGAGAGATCTCACACTGAAAACCAGTACACTAGACATTAATGTCAGCTACAGATTATTCTTCATAGTGGGAATTGCCCTGCCCTCATGTGCAGTCAAATGAAACCAAATAGGTATTTACTGTTAATTCTCCATATATCGATACACATTCAACAGAAATGTTTTATCTTCAGGAACATGGTGTAATGGAGACTGTGTACTGGTCGGCATTGCACTGTAAACTCTATCGTATTTTATTGTATTGTATTGTGTGTCTCGCACTATTTTCTGACTTGCATTTTCTGCACACATTTGCACACATGCACTTTATGTAGTACACTTAGCTCTGCAATTTTTGTAGCACCATGTTCCTGGAAAAACATTATTTCATTTCACTGTGTTCTGCACATGCATTTAAAATAAGTTTTTCTGACTCTTGAAGACAGAACAGAAGTAAAGTACACAACCTAAAGTGCAAATACACAAGTGCACTCGCAGTGCAAGGCAATAAATTCACAGAAGAAAATATGCAGAACAAGATTAAAGATTTTATTTATCACATATACAGTGATATTCAAAATGGCTTGCAGTTAAATGAAAACTCTGCCTCCTCCTTCATAGACTGTGCATATACAAAACTAAATTAAAAACAAGTCCGAACAGAAAAAAGAAGAAAAAGAAATAATATAAAAGAAATAGAATATTGATGTACAGTTATGTTACATGCAATACAGTGAGAGACGGTGCAGTGACAACAGAACAGAAGTGTTGTGAAAAGCTGTGACAATGATGGACTAAACTACTGGGGACTGTAGCAGTTCTTATCATTCTTATAAATAGAAAGTATCTAATGCAAGTTTGTTTAGTCTGGTGTGCAGTTGTATTGTCATACTTGGTTAGGGTTTTGATTAGAACAGAAAAGCTTTTTGGGAGGCAGCAGGGTGTTGAGTAACGTGAATACCTCAGGTGTTTTGTTAAGTTTTGCCTGTCATCTGCTGTGCTGGTGGTGTTGCAGATGCAGAGGTTGTTGTATTAGGTGTTGATGGTGGGTAGAGGGACCAGAATGATCTTTTCAGCAGTTTTTACATTCAACTGTAGGGTCTTGTATGCAGTTCCCCTTCCAAAGTGTGAGATAACTGGTTAATATACTATCACTTGTACTTTCTAGAAGGTGTTGGGAATGTGATCTTCAGCATCCATAAGAGCTGGCAGGCATGTGGTGTTGAGAGTCCAAGAAATGTCCTCATCGATGAGCACACCAAGTCATCAAAATTAAGTGAAGGAATGTTATGTCTACATAATTCTGTGATCTGGTTCACCTCTTCTTTGTATGCCGACTGATCATTGTTGCTTATAAGGCACACAACTGAAGATTTTTGATAGTGGTCATTATGGAGATGTTGAGGATGCAAGCTGATCAGCATGTTCCCTGAGCACATGACCATGTATGTTGTCAGAACCAGCAGCTTTCTAAGTCAAAGTCAAAATCAAATCAGCAGAATGAAATTGTGTTTAAATGAATGTGAATAATTGCTCATGACTAGTCTGGTTATTGCACAAAACAAGACTGAAGGTGTGTGCAAGGTGGGTGGAATCTTTGACTATCCTGCACAGGCAACAATTCTTGTACAGTTCCTGTTTAGTTATGGAGTGAGACTCATGATTTTTGCAGCCATTCTTACCACTCTCTGAAGGGTCTTCTTAAGGGCTTTCATTGCTGTTTTATTGTTTTCCTCAAATCTGCTGAAGTAGTTGTAGAGTACGATAAGGAAGTCTGTGTTATCATTGCAGGGTGGCAGGGTAAACTTATGATAACTGTAGTCAGTAATTTGGTATGCTTTTCTGTATATTTACACTTTTGCTTTATCATAACCCAGGCCAGACTGGCCCTTGCTGCGTGAAAGCTGAATGCTGCATTGTCATCAACTCAATGCAGTGTCTTGGCTTATCACTATCGAATGCACTTCAGCAGGCATCTATGGTTTCTGGTTTGCTTTTGTGGTGATGGCAGAAGGATGGAAGGAAGGATTTCACATCACCTATGCAATTACTCCAAGATTGAATATATTCCAGTCTATTCAATGAAAAAACCCATGTGATTTCTCCCTCAGAGCTGGTTGTCGCTGTTACAGTACATTACAGTTTGGCAAGTTTCAGAAGTGGCCTGAATGCGATAGTGAGTCCTACAGTATTATCAGGCATGGGCTAAACAGAGCCACAGCCACCAGAACTATTTATATGACTTAACTTGCATCCAAAGAAATAGAAAATAAAATAAAATATTGTAAGGATTAATCTAAATAAAGAGAATAGATTAAAAAGGAAACTATTAACCACCCACGGAATTTGCCCATGCACAGGTTAACCACCAAAGGCAGAACAGAACATGGAGACAAGTGTTTTGGTTCCTACTGTAAATACAAAACTATTGTATTATTATAGGACAACCACACAACACAATAAAAACTGCTGGAGTCACAAGTGAGTGAAATTTACACCAAACTATGACAGCACAAAATTCTACTTACAGAGCTGGAGCCTACACTAAAGTTTGAAAGTTTAAAAAATTATGCTGATAGATGTAGGAAATTACACCCATTGATGACATCACAGATGTAGAGCACTATTATGTAGTTTGCACTATTATGAGAAACCAAAGAAAAAAATAAGAGAAAAGAAATTATGTATTTTTAAAAAATTTAACAATTACATTTAACATACAAAAGAAGGTTAGAAGTAACAGTCTCTAACTGTCCACTGTTAAGTAAATGGTGTCTCTACTATAGTCTTTTAACAGGACACGGTAAACTGAAACTAACACAGTGGCTAATAAGAACATTTAAGAGTAATAATAGGAGTATTTAATAATTCCAACATTGTGTCTCTTGCTGATACATTAGTATAGCAGCACAATACACACTACCATATCAGAGTCCTTACAATATTTGGCCAGCAGGGGTCCTATGATGATTCCTTTCCATTTGCCCTTCCCATAGGTAGGGCACATGGGTTACAGCCATTAATTACATGTGTATACCTATAGAGACCTAAATGGCAGGTTTTCCTGACATTGTTACATTGTAAACTCACATCAAGTGATGCATCAGTGAAAAATGCTGAGTATCTAGAAACAGTATGTATACAAAGAAATGTAGTAAACACATGTATTCAAAGAATGTTTAGGGTCCATGAATATGAATGATCTTTAATTAATTAAACATAATGTACTAGGAAAAGGTGTTGCCCCACATTCTTTCACAAGATAGAACACCTACAGTATAGTTATTTCTATGGTGATTTTAGCTTCCAAGAATTTCCATAACACAAAGCATGTTGCATGTCCATGTTGTGCAAATTTTAAATTTGCACGTCACATGAAAATTTAAAATTTGCACGTGACGTGACCAGAATACCCATGGGGCAGTTCCCCTCATTGTGCTGTGTGTTTTGATATGTCACATGTCCATGTTGTGCAAACATGCAAAAATTGTAATTTTCACGTGATGTCACGTGACGTCACCAGAATACCCGTGGGGCAGTTCCCCTCATTGTGCTGAGTGTTTTGATATGTCACATGTCCATGTTGTGCAAATTTTTTATTTTGCTTCTTTTGGGGGCGGGGCTACACGTGACGTCACGTGGTGTCGAGTGATGTCACCAGAATACCCGGTGGGGTGCCAATACTTTTGGCAAAAAGTGGCTACTGAGGGTTTCGACATTTCATGTCACTACTGCAGTCATTATGGGATTCTACTTATTATTATAGAACAGTACATGCAGTTCTTAATGTTGAATATATTGCATGTGTGAGAGCTTAGAGGACTTTTCGGAATTCCCCATTCAAGTCTATGGGATGTTCGATCGTCGACTACCGGAAAACCGAAAATTTCATCCGGAGTAAGGTCCTAAAGAACCTGTCCGAGTTCGGTGTAAATTGCTCGAAAACATGCCGAGTTATAAACCTCAAAAGTTTGTAATGGAAGTCTATGGGAAAAAAGGCCACTTTGAGCTTCCGTACCGGGAATGCTGGAATTCCGATCGCTGAGAAATATATGTCTACAACATATCCGAATTTGGTTCATGTGGCTCGTATGCCCTAGGAGGAGTTACTCTTGATAAATTGTTGGCTTATAATAATAATAATAATAATAATAATAATAATAATAATAATAATAATAATAATAAGCTTATAACGGAAATCAGAATGTTGGCTTCTACAAAGCCAACATAATAATCCAAATCACAGGCATAAACAACACTGTGGAGCAGTCAGAGAAGATAACAGGAAACTGGCAGGGTCAATCCAAGCAGGCAGTGGGAGGACAGGCAGGGTGAAATCAGGCAGGCAGGAGTAGAGGAGACAAGATAATCAAAGGAAGAATAGGGAGTCAAACCATGCAAGCAAGAACAGAAATTAAAGCAAGATGACTAGTCAGGAGCGTAATTAACAGACTTGCAAGCTTCAACGGGCCAAAAGACTCTGTGAAACTTGAGCCAAACTGCACAGGTTTGAGTACCTTGCAGATGTGGAATAGGCCGATGAAGTGTGGGGCAAGCTGCAGGTAGAGGTAGCCAAATGGATAACTCTTGGGGCTTTCCTGTTGAGACAGATGAGGAAATCGGCCACGCAATTGCGGAAGGGAGGGGCACCACAATCGTTGCTGGAGGACTTAAAGAGTGTAAAGGGAACTGGGATAGCAGAATAGGTGAGAGCAATGGCACCATTGGAGGACCTGAGACCACAGGTAGTCAGGAATAAAGACTCATCCCTCTATGCAGCTGTCTGAAGTTGGTAGGTTGGATGTGGGTCATTAAACCATCTTTTTGATGTCTTGGCGGAGCGCTCAGACAGTGACAGAGGATAGGAGGATGTGGATTGTGGTGCACTTCTCAGAAGTGATTAATTAGGGAGCAATTAAAATAATTTCCAGTTATGCAAACATGAAGCGGTTGAGCAACAGACAAGTACAAGTAGCCGCAGTTTCGGCGTGGTGCCAGGTGAGAGGCCAGTGGAGATCATATGTGCGGTGTGGAGGCAGGGAGGAGGCTCAGGCCTTGCTGAACACCTGGTTCAGGTCATGGTAGATGGCAGGAATGGAACTGCGGTGGTCTGTAACTGATGAAGGCCTGGGGTAGCAGGATTGAGACAATGGCTATAGCAGTGGGCTCCCCATTTTAGGACTCAGCAACTGGACCAGTCGATGTGAGGTTTGTGCTTAACTCTTTCCACCCTGTCCACGTCAGAAATTATAAATCCTTTTCTTAAGCATACAAAGCCCAAATGTATCTATGCATGAAGCATAACAGAAGTACCGGAAGAATCTCCGCTACAAGACTACAAAGACGATTTCTGCCTAAAAAAACACAATTCCAACACCAAGCAGATTAATGAACAAAGAGAAAAAAATGCATAAACATTGAGCATGCAACAAAAAAAGTAATCAGCCATTACACATTACAAACACAATTAGATTCTGCAGAATCCAACAGTATAAGGATTAGCGCTCAGGAATGAAAGCCACTCCTGATGTTGCTCTGCCATGGAAACTAGTATTGGCTTGGTTCAACAGAATGCCAGAACCTGTGAAGCAAACAGAGCAAAACAGTTTAGGCAGGAATTCTCCAAGTTTTGAAAACAGTTAAGTAATAAAAATCTCAAGCAAGAGGATCAATGCAAACTGGCAGAATCAGCAACATGCAAACAGGCATGGTTAAACCAGTCAGGAACAGGACTGAAGGCAGGATGACTAGTCTAGACTATAAAGCAAACTGAAAAGACCATCTGGTGAAAAGCAATGTGTCAGTGGCATGCTTAAATAGTGTTTAAATAGTGTTGCATGGTACAAAATGGTGGCGTCCCCAGAAGTGCTTTCTCAAGATGGCTGCTGACCCAGAGGTGTTAAAGTTTTTTTAGCTGCTAAAATTTACACAGATATTCATCACATTCTTGAGAACTAATTTTAAGAAATGTTACAGTTGTTATGCTGCGCATCACCTGGTTTGTGGGATTACAATTGGATGAAAGAAGAGCCTCATATGCTTATCTTTTGGCTTACAACTGAGAATTCTTACATTCTTACAGATGATCTGATGATTGAGGGCAACACAATACTTACATGTGTGTAGTGTATAAATGATGGATACCCTGGACAAAGAAATGATTAACATTCTGGATGGGACCACACAAGATTTCCTCATGTTACTCAGGATGGTGCACAATTGAAAAAATTGAATGACATGCTACTGTAGATGGATTTCTGGAATTTTCTGTTTAATTTTTCTATAGCATGGTCATCAGTAGTAAAGTAAAACCATAGTAACTGAAAGAGGAGACAGAGATTTTTAATGTAATGATATGGAAATGTATTGCTCCCAATCAACAGACTGGCATGTTTTTTCTTTTTTTTTTGGGG
This sequence comes from Tachysurus fulvidraco, assembly GCF_022655615.1. Taxonomy (NCBI): domain Eukaryota; kingdom Metazoa; phylum Chordata; class Actinopteri; order Siluriformes; family Bagridae; genus Tachysurus; species Tachysurus fulvidraco. The sequence goes on from NC_062522.1 coordinate 22,535,380, forward strand.
ACGGTTGGGTGGGAGGGAAGTTGAGAGGAAAACAAAGCCTAAATGCAACCCCTACAGACTCAGTATTTTGGGTAAAATTATTACATGGAGCTTTTATGTAGCATATATGGTAGTATATTTTGGTGTCCTGCTGACACTAAGTACTGAAAGTTATTTTGCTGAAGCAAGTGTGAATTCCCTATGGTTAGTGTGTAAATTATCATGACGATGTCAGCAAAAGCAGCAAGACACAGCTGTGGGGTTTGAGGGCATTGTAAGCCTGCTTTCCATTGTTCTCTATTATTCTGGTTAGCACAGAATATACTTTGAGTTATGGTTATTGTGGTTAATGTGGCATCATTTAATGTAAAGGTCATAATACTGTGAAAATTCTAAATACTTTTTCAACCTAATATCTCTATCTGACATTTGTATAGTATAGGCTGTGGGCTCTAGGGTTGTGTCATCGTCGCAAGACTCTTTCAACGGCCACCTCACATTCAGGCTGGGGAGCAGCCTTGGACGGCTACCCAGGTCAGGATCTGTCGGAAGGCCGTTATCTCTCATGGCACATAAATTGCCTGAGATCAGGGCCGTGTTCTAGAATAGAAAAACTTCCACACGTGTCAGGGGCTACCATGTGTCTACATCCATCCTCAGGGTGGTCTGCATACCAGGTTTCTTTCACTGAGAAGAATTTTCATCTCACGGCATGTAAATTGGGACGCAAAATTTCTGTTGTGGCAGGTGCTAAGGCCTGGAGCTCATTTGCCAGATTTTTGGCAGGGCGGAAGTGGATATGTTGGCCTCCAAGGAGTCGACCCACTGTCTGCTAAGGTATTCTCTCTCTCTCGTCTGGCCCCTCTGGTACAGACGTGTCTGAGGCTCCACCTGTATACCTGTATATGTTGGCTTGCTCAAGTGTGGTTTGCAGACCAAGTCTCCCTCCTAGATCGCACTCCATGGGAGATCCCTATCAGAAAAGATCTCCTTTGTCAGGTGCAGGGGGCAATCCTACAACCAAGCTCTGGGTCTGGCCCCTAAGGGGGACCAGTTTCTAGTGAGCAGGCTCTTGTATGTGGTGGTACAGACTCTACTGATTGCTAGGGATCCCTCAACTAGGAAGGTGTATGATCTGAAGTGGAGGCTTTTAGGCCTCTGGTGTGACAAATGCTGTCAGGGCCTAGTTCACTGCCCGATCAGTACGGTGCTGTGGTTTTTGCAGTCTCACCATTCTCAGGGCCTGGCCCCCTCTTTAAAGATGTAGTGCCATTGCTGCAAACCACGAATCAGTCCTCTGGGCCTCTTTGAGTAGGCACCCCATGGTCTCTCATTTTCTGCCAGGCAGCAGACACCTTCCTGCAGACTATGTCTTCCTTTCTGGGTCCTCTCAGTGGTCCTGGAGGGGCATCTTTGAGCCCATGGGGACAGCCTCTGAGAGGTTTCTGAACCTGAAGATGTCTCGGCCCTTAGCCTTGGCCTCTCTTAAAGGAGTGGGAGATCTGCAGGCCATGTCCACCACTCAAGCTCATTGCGTAACCACTTCTCCCCATTTGTCTGCTTCAGCAGCCATAACATACAGTTTGGATTAATTAATTAATTACATTTTTTTGGTGATATTGTCAGGAATCAGACCGGACTTTTGGCCATGTGCTATTGTTATTGTTGTCACGTGTCTGCCCTGCCTTCGTTCACTCCTCCATATATCCATACCTGTTCCTAATTGTCAGTTATTGTCATAGGTATTTAAGTGAGCTGCGTTGCCAATGGCAGCGCGGAATCATTAGTTAAATGTTCAATGTTGTCGTTTGTATTGTTTTAGTTAGCGTCTTTTACTGTGTTGTCTTTATCATTTATTAAACCCCTTTCATTTGAAGCTATCCTGCGTACGGGTCTGTCTCCCTCCTATCCTGGGTGTGACACATATATTATGATGTATTATTAGGATTTTTTTTACAAGTCTCCTGGTTTTAATATTTGGCTTTTTTGTAAAGGCATGCAGCTTGGTTATGCTGAGGCAGTACTGAAGGTGGTTTTAAACTCATCGCTCACCCTAATGTTAATCAAGATGTAAGCATTTTTAAGGCTGAGCTTAGTAAATATACAGTTTGATTTCTGTTCTAGGGCAAAGGACATGGACATAAGTTATACAGTAGTTATTTGATTTGGATGCCAGTAATCTTAACATCAGGGTCAAACCCCTATTTATTCTGGAGCAAGGGGAATCCTTGAATAAGATGATTACCAGGAAGGAAATTATTATATTGCACTTAATTCCTGAATGCAATAAAACGATTACTTAATTTCCTATAAACCAACAATCAAGGGTTTGAATTTTTCCAGTGTAGCTCAAGACAAAATTGTTATAATATGTAATTAATTATATAGTAATTGTTATAATTGAGTTATGTCTTAATTTACAAATGATGCAATATCAATTTTAGCAGGGGAAGACTAAAATTGACTCATTACATTAACAGGTTGTTTGATCTTTAAACACTGTCTACACTGATTAACTTCTTAAACTATAGGATATGTAAGACACTGCAAGGTTTTATAGATTGCCTTTCTACAGTAAAAGCAGTGGCTCTTCTCTGGGCATTGTAGTTGCTCAAATGGAATAGGTACAGTGTGACCAATGTTCACAGACATTCTGAGTCTGATTCTTTTCTAGGGGGTTGAATGAGCTTTGAGAAAATAGCTTTTTGACTTCTCTCCATTAACACTGAATTGAGACAAATGGCTAGATCAATGAGAGAGTACTGTGAGAAATGGCTTAACAAGTTTACTCAGCAATGACATCTTTCTAAACCTGCTTTGTTACATATATATCTCTGCGGGTTTGGAACTCAAGGGTGTGACCTGCTAATGTACCTTTATGTTGTTTTATATGTTAATATTTGATTTGATTTATTAGATTAGGTTAGATGATCAAACCCAAAAACCACTCTGCCTGTGCATATTGTAATATTTTGGAGAATCTTGATATCAGACATGAGATCTTGCTGTTTCACTTGGAGTTTTCGCATGATTATCTGGCTTGGGGAGGTTGATATGATCGACATGGGGTTAATTGTGGCAGACAACTGGCTTTGTCTAGTGTGGTATGGCTATTGTTTGCTATTGCTGCTCTACCTTTCTTCATTCTTGTTTTGACCTTTATTTACTGTAACCAATTCCATCCACATTTTTGGTATCATCATCAGTCAGAAAGCTTTCACACTTGGATTTCATACTTGCAATGCAAATGCGTTCAGTTCAGTTTATAAAACAAGTCTCACCTTGATCTCTTTTAAAGCCACATCCTGACTTGTATGTGTGCATTTAACCCTTTTTACCAGTATACTGATGTTGTCATGACTCAGCCCGGACTTTGGCCATGTGCAGTTGTTTGTTTGTTCCTCGTCACGTGTCTGCCCCGCCTTCGTCTGTTCCTCCCTGTCTACACACCTGTTTCCTATTGTGATCACTGTGTCTATTTAACTGTGCCGCGTTGCCTTGTGCATCGAGGAATCTACTGTTGTCCTGTCCTGTCTGCAGTCCGTGTCCTGTTTCATGTTCCCTTTGTTATTAAACCCCGTTTGTTTTGTTATCCTGCATTTGGGCCCGCTTCCTTACCCCGTGTCATGAGAAGATGTTCTATTCCACTGACATAATGGAATATCACCATATCAGACATTTTCAATCAGGACAAACAAACAAATGTAGCGATTTTGGCTTGCGAAGCAAGGTAAATATTTATAAGTAATTGTAATGTGTTATAGTGACTCTAAATATTTTAACCTAAGTTGAAATTAACGGTAATGGAATTAACGTGACACTTATTTGGTCTGTTCGTCCACCGAACAGGCCGTGTAACTTTATTAATTCTATGAAGGAGGTATCTTCCCGGCCAAGGAAAGGTTCACTCCCTTTTTACTCTACATCGTAATTTAAATTGAATTAACTTAATAGAGCATGTAGTTCAGACCTGATGTTGCAGGTACCTTAATTTGTGAGCGATACTCAGAGACAATCACTTATTTGGCACAAAAATATGGCATTTAATGAATGAGACAAACACAACATAAACTAACTACACAAACAAACAAAAGAAATAGGGAAAATGAAGATGAAAATAAAATAAAACAAAAGAAATTAAAATTGGGGAAAGGGAGGAAGAGACTGGAAAGAAGAAACTAGAGAAAGGAAGGAAAGGAATGGCAAGCTTAGACTCAAAAATTAATCACACCCTAACTGGGAAATCGTCACAGAAACTTAAATTCACCTTAAGATTCAATGAAAGATTCCTACTTAAAATTACGCATCTAAATTGGTTGGTAAAGGAAACGGTTACTTGCATTGGCTTACTGCACAAGAGTCCGGATGCAACAGAGAAATCTCTGGAAAGTCAGTTAGGGTGGGGTCAGACGTTCTTCCAATTTCTCCTGAAGATCAGAATAGTTGTCGTTCTTGGAAGTGAAGCTTGCCAGAACTTCTTTGAAGGAAGATGGAGTCGTATTGAAGCTGTTTCGAAAGTCTGACCACGGATTAGTGGTGTTTGTGACAATTTAAAGGTCGTGAACTCCACCCATCTTTGGGGAGATGACCAATACTTCGGTCAAGGTTTTGGAGGGAAAAACTCCCTTTGTTTCAGGAGTCTGTGGGCATGGTTTAGCTATCAAACTTTTAGATGACTTTAAAGTTTGATCCAGTGTGTATTAAGACGGTATGGCACCTTTCGTGCTCAAATAAAATACACCATTGTTTGAAAAAAGAGTAACCGATAATTTTGTGGTCATTTGGATACTAAACATGCTAAACATACTAAACATGAAGGGTAATGACGGTATGAAGGCAGCGGTACATTACATACATAGATCCATAATCGAAGGGTAACTGATGTTAATACGCTATTGTGTTCTTATAAAGGCAAAGAAACAAAAATGAAACATAGAACAAGATGCACTTTCATTAGGAAAGTAAAAAGAAAATGATAGCTTCGTATACATTCTGACATGAGACCTGACATGACATGACATGAGGGGCATACAGCATTAGAACAGGTATACATTAACATGCCATGATCAGTAATTGGAGTATAACTGATTTTAAAATACAATGTTGTTTTCTGACACATGAATAAAATACACCCTTGTCAGGAAATTAAGGAGCAAATAATTTTAAGTCAGGCAAGCCTTAAAAGAAGAACACATTACAAAAAGGGTTATAAGAATGAGAACCTTAGAGTACCTTATCTTTGGGTTTTATTAGTAAAAGGAATGTTTCATTGTGTTGTGTTTGTGTGTGTGTGTGTGTGTGTGTGTGTGTGTGTGTGTGTGTGTGTGTGTGTGTGTGTGTGTGTGTGTGTGTGTGTTGAGGGCCCCTAATCAGAGAAGCCGCATGGGGTTATCTGGTCTTTGTGTAGGCTCCAGTCATTCTGGAGCCAGGTGTGTGTGTAAAACTGTTTTGCTCATTGGTTAATTGAGGAGTAGATGTTGAAATTTAGGGTGCCTGGGACATGAAATCTAAAATGACCGGTACCAGACGCTACACAAATAATTGAATTCCCAGACATCTGGTATAAAATTATACCAGGACACTGCTGGCTTTCAGGGTGACCTTTACACAGTATTTTATTTGTTGCATAAGACACCTTCGGTTTTTAGGTGCTTAAAAACAAGCACTAGGGGCATCCCACAGAGCAAAAATGGGATTGATATATCTATTTTCTTTGAATAGGGAAACATCTATGGAAAAATAACTAAGCATTGTTGTTTTTATGGAACATTTCTATGAATATATTGCCCAACTAAACTAATAGAAATAATTATTTAAAAAAAATCCCTGAATTTCCACTTTTATAGAAGCCATTAATCACCACTTGGATTGTGACATGACACAAACATTCATGCTGAACATTGGCACCGCAAAACAGATGCAAGTTCCATTTTATAGCCTCTGTAAAAAGAGTTAAGGCACAAAGATACTGCATAAACAATGATTGAAAACACAAACCTTCAGTAACCAAGAAAAGATTATTAGAGTTAATAGAGAAAATAAAGAAGACACATCTCACCACCTCATTTATAAGTTACATTAAATGTTCCCTGTATTCCCTCTGAAATTGATGAATCAAAAATGTAATGGAGTGGAGCCAACTGACATTCAGCCTTGTAGGTCATAAATACTACAGTAAGAGATACAGGTCTGATTGACAGTTTCACAGGAAGCTGGAGATTGAGTCTCACCAGCATTTACATTTCTGGCATTTAGCAGACACTCTTATCCAGAGGGACTTTCATTTTTATTTGAATTTAAACAACTGAGAAATTAAGGGTTAAGGGCCTTGCTCAGGGGCTGAGCAGTGGCAACATGGTAGACCTGGGATTCAAACTCATGACCTTTCCAATATATAATCCTTGATTGGAAAACACCTTAACCACTAGGCTACCACATCCCCCCACATCCCATCTATTTTGGCAATTTAGCATCAAGGAAAAGCCTGTAAAATTTTGGATAGTTTTCTTACTCTGAGGTTGTATCATTAATCCACATCCATAAATGTAGCAGCGGTGAATATTCCATTTTAAACGTACAATTAACATGCAACCATCTATTTTAATGTATAAGCATATTGTTCAGCACTAAATGAAAATAATTGTATGTCTAGTAAAATGATTTGGTATGAATTAAAGATCATATAAGGCAAGTATCCTTGTTATGATCTTGTTCATTGAATTTTCTTTTAAACATGTAGCCTACCTTAGACAAATTCAGTTTAATTTTTTATTCATTCATGCTAGCGACATTCAAAATTATCGTCAGGGTATTTGTATCTATATAATGAGCGTACTCGGGCAGTTTATATTATCAGCTTGATCTGACAGGCAACAGTAAGAATTTCACTATCTTATCCACTATCCAGTATCCTGTGAAGTGTGAATGAATGAAATGATCATGTCATAAAATTCTAAATCTTTTATGTTGCAGTTTTTCACACTGGAATAAATCAGGCTGTCTTACCACAGCCTGGGTATGAATGCTTGATTAATCTAAGAGTACTGGTAGGGAGAGAAAAAACATACAGCTGCTTTAATTAGACCCCTGGAGAGATTACTTTAAAAGCATAATCACAATAATGGTTCCTTAAACATTTTTAAGGATTTATTTTGTCATCAACATAGGCACCAAAAAAACATGTAAATATGAAATAACATGTAGTATAAGAAATATTTTAAAGCTCACTAAATGCATTCACTATACTGTATGAAATAAAGTTGTTGTATCACTATACACCATTCTAATCTCTCTAATAAAGATGAGCAGTTTAAAATAACAGCTCATAGCAAGCCTGATTTTTAATTAGAGTTGATTACAGGTTATATTACTGAATGTGGATCAGTTTTACAATAGAAATACAGCATATTTGATAAGTGGCATTCATTTAATATCATATGTTTGTCAAGACTACATAACCTACATAAGACTACATAATACAACCAATCCCTGCACCCCATTAAGTCATGCATCTTGTTTATGTCTAATGAGCATAGATATTTATGTACTGTCTCCAGTAGCACTTTTCATCTTGCATTTGTTGAGCTCACTCCATGTTTCTGTATTCATGTGCATACATAGTGCTTGTTCGTGTACCTTGTGTCAGTTTTGTATGGTACCAGTTAAATCATATCTACACTTGCATCTGCCCCCAAATTCAATCCCTAACAATGTTTATAGTAATTTGTTTGAAGCCAAATCTTTATGTATGTATTTATGTAACCATATGTATTGCTTGTTTCTAGGACAAAATATATATCTAGGTTAACTGTGTTTCGACAACTATGTGTAAACATCTATACTGTATATATAATATGTATTCATCATTTTTGAAGATAAGAATTGCACAAAGTTCTGATACTTTTATTTATGTGGTGCAGAGACTGATAGGTTATGTAGTCTTGACAAAGGAAAATGTATGAACTATGCCTATGTTTGCAAGTACAGCCACTTACTTTTTTCCAGTGACCTAAACTTACTTTAGAAACAGCTGTTTTTTGATCTTCCAGCTAGCAGTCACTTCTACTTAACAGTTAGGGGCCATGCTGTACTCAGGGCTGGCCTGGACAAAGCTGATATGTTTATTAACATGCTGTGTTACCAGAAGAGCTTAGCTATAGTGTGACATGATTGAACTCTGGTCTTCAACACAGGCAGTGTGTGCTGATAGATAAGGCAGGCTATACACAGACTTATCTGGCTATAATGATAACCAGTAAGAAATCTTTCTTAAAACTCTAGACCCTACAGCGACCTCTGTTGATCTCTCTGTGTTTCACTCAGCCAAGGCAATATTTCAAGGTCATTTCTCACAAAAAACAGACGTGGTTACACACTATATTTTAGACAATTAGACATTATGTTTTACAAAATATTACATAATATTTAAGTTTCATACTCGTTTATCATATTTTAATGCAATGAAAGCACCAGCCTTCAGGATGTTCTGTTCTTCTGACACTTTGTGGTAACATGTACAATTATAGGCTAAGCTACTGTACATCATGTTGAACATTGCATTTCTTTGTCACTTCATACTATACAATGGTGAATAATGGCTCATATGAAACTGCACTGCACTGCCAATATATGGTAATGGGTCTAAATATCAGCTTTTATTATACAATGATTTAGTTAATGCAATGAATATTAACCTTTTGTTAAACCAATGAAAATTACATTTCATGAGTACAAGTTTAAGTTTGCTCATTGCATATAATAAGAATACCATTTGTAAAATAAATAAATAAATAAATTTTTAAAAAAATCAAGTTTAGAAATACCTCTGTGTGAGTGACCAGCATGATAAAAGAATGTTTCTATCACATGTGGAGAGTAATAGTGGTTTTATTATTAATTACGGTTATTATTTATTTTACATTAAGTTCATAAACCTTAAAAATAATCACCAGAGGCATTTAAAGTATTTGTCCTAGTGGCATTTACTTATGGTTTCACAGTCATATGCTTTCATTTATTCTCTCTGTGTTGGAATTTTCCTGAATGTTCAGATATACTTACTGTATATTCCACTGCATCTGTCATTATATGAATTTCTGCACATAGCAAATTAGGCTCCAAAATGAAACATGACTAGAGTTGAACATAAACAGACAGTATGCGTCTTGATTATGCATTAATGGATTTGCACTATGTGTTTATAAAAATATGTATAGATTTTTATATACATATTTTTATATACACATATCTATAAATTGTGTATTTGGGTGTATTCTCTGTGTTTAATGTCCTGTGTTGTTTATGTACTGCAGTGCCCCAGGCCTTAAGGATAATTAAAGTCTACCTTTACAGCACTGATCTCTCTCTCTCTCTCTCTCTCTCTCTCTCTCTCTCTCTCTCTCTCTCTCTCTCTCTCTCTCTCTCTCTGTTCATAAGTACACTGACCTATGGATTGCTGGATGTGGATTGCAGTCTTGTCTCTTCCTGGCCAATCCGCCCCTCCTAGCTCCCCTGATCCCACCGCACACAGTGGAGAGAGATTAAATTTTGATTAATTTCTGACATCTTGAGCCAGTGGCTCCAGCCTACTTTCAGGAACGGTGATAGCACTGCTTTAATCCAGAGAGAAGCCAGAAGGTCAACTTAACCCTGCTTTCTATGAAAGTCTATACTACAGATATATGCAATTTAAGGAAACTGAGACATTTGAATATATGCTTATGCCTAATACAATAATTCATTATAAATTATAGTCCACATAAATATTGGAGTCTTCTCAATGATGTCAAATATTTCTGGATTATATATATTCATTAATGTTCATTTATGGTATAGAGAGTGCCTTTTTCTGACTATCCCATTGAATCCCATTCACTGTTCACAGGGCTATGACATGCTTTACAATGTCTAATTAGCCTTTTGGTGTTGCCATTCAGGCTCTCTCTTTTGTGGATGTGGGGTTTTTTCACAGTTTTGAATGGATGCATGGTGATTTTCACGGCTTCTTACCTGGCTCCAGTTGACCTTGTCAGTGATATTTCTGTCTGTGCACCTGGGGGCATCTTGCAGATATTGCTACCAGTTCTGGCAAGTGCATACATGAAGGGTTGCCTTGGAAACAGGGCCTCTAGAAAAGGGAGATGCAGAAGATTCTTGGAATCACAAAACACCTTCCATCATGTCCAAAGGTAAACAAAAACTACTGTGGGAATCATAGTACCATGTGTTTATTGAATGACTTTCAGTATGCATATGTCCAGCTCAGAATACTGATGTTTGCATAGGAATATCCACTAAAGACAGAGTACCAAAAATGAAAGGACGAAATAGAGGAGTTTGCCCTCAGTGCTGCCTGGAAATACATGCAGTGTTTTTAAAATGAATTTGGAATATACAACACATATACAACAGTATATTCTCTTGTCTCGTTAGATATGTTGTTTTACAACACTGTATTCACAGCAGCATAAAAAATCTATAATAACTAAAAAAAAAGCTTTTATATCATTTAACTAAAATTCAAGTCTTTTTTATCATGACAAACCACATAAATATGATTTTAAATTATTTATAAATAAGAATGCTTATTTTATTTTCAAACATCCATTGTTTTATTCAGGTGTCCTTATGTAGCTGAATCTTTGCTAAGTATTTGCTAAGACACTTCGTATGCATTGACGTTATCAGTGTCATCAACATAGCTGAAAGTATACCAGACAGACACATAACATTTTCCCGTTTCTTCAACCTGTACTTCCATGTGTCATGATAAACCTGCAGAGGCAAATGCAAGTGCAGGTGGGTAAGCTTTAATGTCACTAAAGGCAAACAATCCCACAACATCGGTAAACAAGCACTGGCCAGGCGATCAGCAAACAGCACAATATGGATCAGACAAAACACAGGAGCATAAATAGATAGTAAGGCTGCATGAATAAAAGCCCTTTAAAATGTACAGTGTGTGAGTGATGCTAATTAAGCAGGTGTGTTCAACTTTTTTTACTTTACGAATTGAAATCACACACACACACACACACACACACACACACACACACACACACACACACACACACACACACACACACGCACGCACGCACGCACGCACACACACACACACATATGCACGCACACACACACACACACACACACACACACACACACACACACACACACACACACACACACACACACACAGTGTATACAGCTCGCTTTTAGTGAATCTGTGGTCAAGCCTCTGATTCTTGTTCTTGGCTGATATAAGTGGAACTCAATGTTGCCTTCTGCTGTTGTAGTTCTTCCACAAAAATGTTTTGAGCCTGCTGATATGCATTTCTGCTCACCATGGTTTTCGAGTGCTTATTTGTGTCACCCATTTTCTTCAATCTGTAGTTTAAAATGAACATTAACTGGATCTCTCAAACTGTTTTTGCAATATTTTGCATTGTACTGCATCACATGATTTAATGTTTAGATAACTGCATGTCTAAGTGTTCCTAAAGAAATGAGTTCTAATAAACAATAATAAAGTGTGTGAGATATATAGTAAGATAACTTGTCTAATCACTTGCTACACATCGCAACATAAGATGTACGATTTTTCACTCCTGCCTAAGCTTCACACTTCCTGCTAGTAAAGTAGTTCATCATGCAAAAATAGATGTTCGATAATGTGCTATTTAATGAGCTGTTGAAAAATAAGCTGCAGTGAGTTTATTCCTATTCTATATTGTTAATATCTCTTTAATATTACCTGAATGCTTAACAGTAAAAGGGGAAAAAAGTGATAAAATTCTTCAGTCCACATTTTCCATCCCCATGTCTAGTGGTGTAGATGCTCTTTGCATGATCTGCATGCAGGTATTTTTAATAATTAAGTTGGCAAGAAAATCAACATTAGCACATGAAAAATGAGGTCTGAATCCAAAAAACTTTTTTTTTAAATGAAGGTACAGGAAAATGTACAACATACCCATATTTATGAACCTGTGGTTTGCCAGACAGCAAATAAAACTCAATTTCAATGTGTAGAGTCGCTTAATTTATAATAAAAATGACAGCCATCCAAACCTGGTAGAAAATGAGTGAGTGAGTGAGTGAGTGAGAATCAGTACCTTTAATAATTCACTTTTTCCATTTATACAGAATTACATTCATTGATGACTTCAACCATCCTAATAGTTAATACACTTTAATAAATTCTTCTTATTAATGATCTTCAGTCAACAAACCAAGAGTAATAAACATTCTCCACTTTTACAATGCTTTATCTTACGTACATCTTCTCTGCCCCACACCTCTCTGACAACTCCTGTAGTAACGCTAACACATCACTGACAAATCCATAGATACGTTAGACGATAATTAGCATTATCATTGCAGGCAAAAGAACATTATCATTTGCTGTTGTATGTCAGTGTTAGTATATTGCTGCATTTTGAGGTAATTCGAAAGTTATGTCACAGTCATACAGATTTTCAAAGGAAATGCATATTTTGTGTCAATGAAGAGACAAAAGTGTGCTCATTTCTGTACTATATCACAATAAGGAAGTAAATATGAGCTGCAGTGCCACACTAATATCAACATGCATAATATGATCAAATAAAGTGGTAATCAAATAGCACAGCTGCCTTCTCTGGTGTAAAATGGGCCTTGAAAACATTTTCTTAGTGGTTGGTCCATGTGCTGGTGATTTCCTAACGGTCATACTGAATCGTTTTCATGAGTCTCTGTTGGACTCTTATTGAAAGCCAATGTCCTTTTATAAGAATTATAATTAAGAGTATGAATAGAATAATATGAACAAATAAAACAGTAAAAATGTAAGAATTAAAAAACATTAAGGCTGTGTAATGTGTAATTATGATATTGATTTTATCTTGTGATAGAATCTACTAGAGGCTTAAACCTATAAAGTTTGGTCACTTTCTAAAAACCTCCAAACACCATGATGGACTAAGGTAAGCCGTGTATTCACAGTACATGGAGACAGTTGTCCTTATTCAGCTGTTCTTTTTTCCCAGCTGGATTTGTGTTATTTTCTGACATTTAAAAATATCATGGTGTCTGGAGGATATCCACAGGAACACTAAAATAAACAAAATACATAGCAATAATTAAAATGTTGAAATCCTAAACTACATTGTCAGGTTTTTTCCTACATCGAATGTTCTCTTAATCCATCAAGACACATCAGGCAATAAGAACATTTTAAGCTGCATATTTGTTTTTAATGAAATACACAGTCTCAGTGACATCAGATAAGAGGCTTTAATGAATTGTTCCCTACTAATACAAACATCATGTCTTTTTATGTGCACAAATGAGCTATTTCTTTCCAAAAGAATTCTGGTTTTGGAAAGCATAAAAGGTCATGTTTAATGCTTATAACAATGAACATTGTTGCAAAGCAGCTTTACAGGAATATGCAAATTCAGAATGAAAATTCAAAATTATCTATCGATATTACATATTTATCCATATTATTATTACAATATAATTACCATGAGAACTGATTATTGTTTGTGTGTGTGTGTGTGTGTGTGTGTGTGTGTGTGTGTGTGTGTGTGTGTGTGTGTGTGTCCATTTTATTTAAGTTGTTCTTCAAAATCTGAACATTTATTTATGAAAGTAAGGTATACTAGGCATACAGAACATTTTTTGATCTGGTGTTTCAGAACATTGACATCAGCACAACTGTGAGGCTGAGACAAATCAGCAAATATCCCCGAGGTCACGTCCAACACATCCAGCTGTATTAAGAACTCTTTTTCCTTTTCTTTTTGGCAGCACTACAAAACAAACAGCCTGGATAACCTGTCAATTAGTGTATCACTCAGACCCAGCCAGGTGTTAGTTCAAATGTTAACAAAGCCCTTGGGAAAACGTAGCATTTCAAACCTTTCGCTAGTTTGACACTCAACTGTGAGTGGAAAAAGCCAGAAAATAAGCAGCAGTGCAGAAGCAGTACCATTGCCTTGCTACTGAGACAAAATTTGGAAAGTGTTTCATAAGTCCTTGTTATGACAGTTATGATAGCTTTATCAATACTTGCAATATATTGGCTGCAGTTTGTACAATTTTTTCTTGGTCTGGTTTTGAATTATTTACCTCAGCAAGTCCCAATGTCACTACTGATCCTCTGGTACATTAAGCAGGTTATCAGTAATTGTATTCTTGAAATTATTCAGTGCTCAATTATGCGTTCTCTAAAGCATTCAGGTTTCAGAGAGCATGAAGAGAGCTCCATGTTCCTGCCAAGTATTTCCCTAATGATTTGCCTTTCTTCAAATAGATGTGCTGCATTGCAGCTATCTGAAGACATCAATTGAAAGCACTCTTGTTCTTGGCTAGATAGAAAAATAAATGTCATTGTTTCTATCTAATAGGTCTTTTACAACAGCTTAAAGAAATGTGATTAGAGTCAGTTCTAGCAAAGATCTTGATTGATTCCTCTGGGAAAAATCTTTATGTATGGTCACTGATGATTGCATACATAAAGATGTAATATATTATTTCTCAAGCTTACTCAAGCTCCATTTTACAAACATAATGAAACTCTATAACAATGTGGGCAGGGCAATTCATTTAAAATTCATTTTTATTGTTGAGATTTAACATTTTTGGCTTGATGTTTTCCTTCGTGGTACACAGGAAATTTGCTATATTAGGTAAAACATTAAAGGGTGCCAATACTGTTGTGCTATCTTCTTTGATTTTGGTTCATTGTGTGTTTCAAGGATGTTTTCCACTTCAGCAAACAGTCGTGAAAGAACATTTAAAAAAATCCTGTGGAATATTATGTAGATGTTACTTTGAACAAATTCATTTCTGTTTAAGATATGCCAACAAAATTTGTGCCCATTGTTGACATTAATCTAAAGGTGATTTAAGGTTAGGCTTAATGACATTTTTTAATCATACCTTCACAGCAGGTATGTTACTGACATAACATAAGTTCATCAAGCAGCAGCTTCTTTTTGAGAGGTCTGGTGAATGTGACACTATTTTCCAGAGCACTGAATGACAATCATCCCACTGATTTATATGATGTAAAACAAAAGAAAAATGATACTTCCTTTGAACATTTTTGTATGAAAATATTGAAATAACACAAAATAACATATTTTATTTTTGTTTGCACCTTAATATGCAAGCATGTAAAAATCACAGCAAATAAAGGGCCCAATAACTAACAAATAAAAAAGCATTAAAAAAGCAGAACTTTCACCAAATTGTTAAACAGTCAGTTTTCTATTGCTGTTTTACAATTTATTCCTGCAATCATAAGCAAATAGATACATTTCTTTCTTGTAATACTTCTGCAATCTTTTCACAAACTCTGTGTTGAAATATGGTGCAATTTGTGATTGTATGCAGTTATTTAAATGAATAAATTGACAAAAACTTTACCAAATTATCTATTTTATTTAACAGTTATGCAAAACTATAATAAGTACTATGCAGTGGCAGAAATGCCAACATTGCTAACAAGAAAATCTTAGCAGGCAAATAGAAAAAATTTACCACAACAAGCTCAACGCATGTTGGTGGAAATGATGGCTCCATGCTTACAGCATAAATCATAAACATAAGTTATTTAAACTAATATTTATTATGCTTGGATCTATAAGCAATCAGCTAAGTGTATAAGCTGACTTTGTACAATTGTTACAAAATTAACAGAAGCACATGTCTGGTCTGCAGTCCAGTCCATGTTAGATATTACACACGATAATAAACTGTCTACAACTGTAGTGAAAGATTTTTACTGTTAATAAACTCATTTTTTTTGTAGACATTTGTACATCTGAGCATCAGATACATTATAAAAATTGGTATTTACACTTTTATTACTTGCATGAAAGGAAAATATCACACTTGGGTGCCCAAAAATAAGAAAATTATGATGCTGTTTGTATTAAATGAAAATATTATATGGGTGACACACAACACATCTTACCCTGCACTTTTATTATGAATGACCTGTCTGATTCATTGATACAGAAATAAAGTGTCGGGGTGATTATATCTATGTCTTTTTCCTAGATGTGTGGAGTACAACAATAACAGCACATGTCCATGAGCATCTTCACTGGATGCTATTCATTATACAATGGAGAGTTCTGTCAATTTGTTTTTAACATGATGGTTACATTGCAGAAATTCCTGGCTGACTGTATAAGCAAATGTAGCTAGTGTACTGCACTGAGTTAAGCAAAATTGGCAAGGGCTGCATGAAAGATAACCCATTTATTTGACCAAATATTATAGAAATGACATCTAGCAGGGAAATATGCGTGTCAAGCATTTGGCCATAAATGTTCTGGATACCCAGAAAATAACAAGCCAAACATTTGGTATGGCCGTTAGTTAATAATTAGTGAAGCCTCAATTTATTAACAACTGGATAGAAGACATGAAGACAAATGAAAAAATAAGTTAGCAAAATGTTAATCTAGAAAAAAATTAAGACCATATAATGATAGTCAATAATAACAGAAACAGCTTTGTCCTGTATTCATTTCACTTCAGATAACTGCCTTTTCTTGAATATCTGAACAAATAAATAAAAAAACACAAACAAATAAAAACATAGCAATACGGAAAGCATAGTTTTTAGGTATCTCTATTTCCATAATTTTTAGGCAACAACTATAGGCATTGATACCTCTATAGTGACTATGGCAAAGTTTATGAAATGCCAGCATAACCTATACTGTAAAACTTTGCATAAAAATTCCTTGAAAAAATGAATTGCTTCTTTGCTTTGCTACAATCTAAACTCATGATTACTTTAGAGTGGGACTAGGATAAAAAGCAAAATCTAACCATGGCTTCTATATGCAGTAGACCACCAGGTGGCTTCCTTCCAGAACTGTTTTTATTTTTGTTTGTTTCCTCTCTGAGTTCTAACAGCATCATGAAAAAATATGATGGTACATCACATCCTCCCTATGACTGGCCTCACATGTGCAGCCTATGAAAGACCCCTGCTACATCATACAAATCCTCTGGCCGTTCTTATTAACCTGATTCACTCAGCTGGCTGGACTGCCCTCCACTTATACACATGTAACCTACTGTATAATTGCTTATGTACCAGAACATTTTATATCTGGAATTTGTTTAGGCAACATATCAAAGTGATCTGTAAAACTTCCTAAAGCATTAATTGGAAAATGTATTCCATGGACAGTGTTTAATATGAGTGCTGATACCTTTTTAATGGTAAATGATGGCTGCTCAAAGCGTTGCTATTCATCCCTGTAGAGAATAATAGATATTGAAGTGTGATGTTGGTCCTTATTCAATTACTCTATTGCTATTATACATTATTGGGGATGATAATTTATTAATCTATTAATACTGTACTCTACTGAGGTTATATCACTCAAGGTAATATAAGATATTTTTAGTGGGTACAGGATCAAGCTCTAGTTGCCCCATTGAAGCCTTGATGTGCCGTGTTCTCTGGTCACCTTTCTCCAGAATCCATCTTCTACAAGGTGGCCTTCAAGTGTAGAGATTGAGATGCAGCCATTGCAATAGTAAGTACATCAGGGTCTCTCTCCACATGTAAGGCAGCTGTACTAAGCTCCACGGTGCTTTGCAAGCCACATGACAGAGTCAGTGATGAATATAATTTAATGAAGACTAAATTTACCATGATGTGGCTGTACTTCACCACAGGCATTCTTAGACTACATCTGTGGACAGATTTACTTCTTGTATTCTAGGAAATTGGCATCTATAACCTATAACTAGTTCTGGAAAGAATGTACAGTACTCTGGTGGCAGTGGAACTAGACCACTCTGACAATAAGACTCCATGCAGAGAAGCAGAAAATGCTACTGATTCCTTAATTTTATCTATAGTATGTAAAAAAAAATATATAAATAAAAAAAT